>NC_141144.1:26763760-27063760 GCF_053477565.2 Lygodium microphyllum | reverse complement strand
CCAACGCAAGATTTTAGAACCTATATTTCTTCCTCAAAATGGTGGATTTTGTTCAATTCTCCATGACATGTCACCTGATTTGGATATTGCTCTTCCAAAAACTTGACTTGCATACAGTTGCTACACTTTTCAAGGCTTGTGAGCATTGCATGGTTGAGTTGTGGCAATTTGAAACTAAAAGAATGCATTCAACATTTGTTGGAAATCATTGTTGTAGAGAAAGAAAGTTAAGTACACCAGCCCTACATCAACCACTACAATCTCTACATAATTTTTTGGATGGCTCACATCCACACAATAAAGAGTTCAAAAAAAAAAAAAAGCTTACTTACAGTAGTGTGTTGGTTTTTGTTTCAATGGGTGCAAAGTTTGATAAGATTTCGCCTCAAAATGGGAACGGATATATATCACCGCATAGGTTCCCTACTACCAATTGAGGATGGACAAGAAATACCAAAGTTTGCACAACTTTACATTTATAATACTGAGCATGAGTTATTGAATCACATGGGGATTTTGCTTGGGCTTTTGCCATCAAACTTACTAGAGGAGCTTCAACAAATGATGCATGATCATAATGTTTATGCACAAGCCTTTATAGCAATTTTTGTAAGCTTGCAAATCAATCCATCAGTGGAAATAAGAATGTCAATCTTTCAAAGTCAATCCACATCTAGAAATTATTCAATTCCAAGTATTGTAAGTGAGGTTGTTGCAATCATTCCTGGACAAGGTGATGATGACACACTCGATCATCGTAACATTCAAGTTTGCACTCGCCAAGGCAAGCTAATTTTCATTTCTAACTTACACAATGTATATATTCCATTGCTATATGTTCTTCTCTTTCCAAATGGAGAGGATGGATAGCATAATAGAGTTCTATATGCATATGTGGATTCTCATATTACTACCAACAACAGCATGTCTATTGCATGGTGGCCACTTGCTGCAACAATATATTGTGGATTCTTATTGTAGCACTAAGCAATGTGTATTAGCTTGGTGTCATCGTAATCAAACGACTTTGCAAGTTGAAATGTATAGGGAATTTGCAAATATGGTCAATGGTTTAGATGCAATGGATAACAATGTTACTAGGATTGCTATAAGTAGGAGAATAGTGTTACCATCTAGCTTCATAGGTGGACCAAGTTTCATGTACCAATTATATCAAGATGTCATGGCAATTGTGCGCAATAAAGGGAAACATGATTTATTTATCACCATGACATGTTTTCGTAAGTGTTCTGAAATTACAAATGCTTTGTTGCATAGGAAATCTACATATGATTGGTCAAATTTGACTACTAGAGTTTTACATTTGAAACACAAGGATATGATACATATGATAGTCAAAAAAGAACTATTTGGTAAAGTTGCTAGATATGTATCCATGATAGAGTTTCAAAAGAGAGATTTACCTCATTCGCACACACTCTTAATATTAGAGTCATGCTTTAAGCCACTAGAATCACAACATTATGATAGACTGGTGTGTGCTAAGCTACCTAATAAGGAAATGTTTCCATATCTTTATCACATTGTCACTAAATGTAATATACATGGTCCATGTGGTGTATTCAATCAAAGAAGTCATTACATGATGGATGGATAATAGTGTAGAAAGGGATATCCAAGAAAGTTTATACATGCAACTACAATTGATAAAATTGGTTATCCTTTGTACAGATGTCAACAGGATGGAAGACCAAATAATTCAAATGGTAACATATTGGTAATCAATGGGCGACAATCCTTACTTGAGCTCCAAGTATAATACTCATATAAATGTTGATGTTTGCTCGATAATTTCAGCTGTCAAATATTTATATTAGTATGTGTATAAGGACCATCCCATCTCCAATTTACAATTGTGCATGGTTTAGTATCCAATGAATTTTGGTGTAGAAAATATTGGTGTACAAAATGTAGACGAGATTGAGAGCTACTTGGATGCACGATATATTTTTGCTTCTAAAGCATGTTGGAAAATATTTGAATTCAAACTTCATGATGATAAATCCAATATCCAACAATTACAAATACATTTAGCTAGAGGAATACCATTTCTTTTGTGATTCGAATAATATTTGTAACATTTTGCAAAACGAAAATACTCAAAAAACTACTCTCAGTGAATGGTTTACTTGCAACCGTCTACATTCCGATACTAATACAATCCTCTATCAAAACTTCCCTATGCATTGGGTTCGGAATGCACAAAAGAAAATGTGGACAAAGAGAAAGCAAGGGAATATGTGGGGTCAAATTTATTGTCGCACCTACATGGGGAGAAAAATACTATTTACATTTATTACTCACTATGTATGCAAGGGGTGAACTTCCTTTGAGGCATTACGGGTGATAATGTGATGTATCCAACTTTTAAGAAGGTTTGCATGGCAAAGGGAATGTTGGAAACTAATCTTGAATGGCAAATGTGCTTGTGTGAAGCTGCATTCATGCAAACAAGTGCTCAATTGAGAAATTTTTTCGCGTACATCTTGATGTTTTGTTTGTCTGCTCGAGCTAGTGTGCTCTAGGAGAGTTGTTAGTACTGCTAACATAGGATATAGCATATCAATTGTCTTTGCAAAATAGACCAAATATTAACATGCAAGAAGAGGCAAGCAATGCATATACAAAAGCTTTTAGGTCACATAGTTTAGCAAACTTTCATGGACTACCTCAGGTAGTAATGTAAGACTATGCAAACCCTTTTATCCTTGATGAATGTGTTTATGATAAGGTAGAACAAGAGAGAATTTTTTAAGCTATGGAAGCTATGTTGAATGATGGACAAAGGAATTCCTTTATGATAATAATGAATGCTATTGATCATGGTTCAGGCAAACAATTTTTCTTGGATGGTCCAAGTGGTTTTGGAAAAATGTTCCTATACAAGCGTTTACTTGCAAAGCTTTGCTGTTAAGGTCGCATTGCCATCCTCTGGTATTGCTACATTACTTTTGCCACATGGGCATACAACCCATTTAAAATTCAAAATTCCATTGCAAGTAGATAATCATTCTACATGCAACATACTTGTTCAAAGTCACCTTGCAACACTGTTAAAAGAGACAAGATTTATTTTGTGAGATGAAGCTCCTATGTTGCATCGATATGCCTTTGAGGCAGTAGACAGAACTTTAAATGATATAATGCAATGCAAGATGCTATTTGGTGGTAAAGTTATTCTACTAGGTGGAGTTTTTAGGCAAATATTACATGTTGTATGAAAGGGTACCCATGAGGATATTGTCGGTGCTGCTATATATTGTTCAGCTTCATGGCAACAATTAAATATATTGAGACTTACACAAAATATATGTGTGACATCAGATGAAGATCACTTTGTTGGATGGTTGCAACACATTGGGGATGGAAAGGGTTTATCACAAAGTAATAACATATTGCAAGTTCCATCTGCATTGATGTTAAAGGGAGGGTCAAGGCAAGAGTTGATCGATTTTATCTATGAAGACATTGATTGTCTGATTTACATGTCACTCTTTAGTGAATATGCCATTCTTGCACCTTGAAACAATGAGGTGAAAATATTAAACAACTATGCATTGCAATTGATGCCAAGAGAGGTTAAGCAATATTATAGTGTTGATTCTGTGGAGAAGACTGAGGAGAACTTCTTTCTCTACTCTATGGAATATCTAAACTCCCTTGATCTTGGTGGAGATATTCCTCCTCATATCTTACTGTTGAAAGAAAATGCTCCAATTATTTTAGTCAGCAACTTAAATCCTTCTAAAAGTTCATGCCATGGTACTAGACTGGTATGCAAGGCTTTCAACAACAAGGCTATTGATGTAGAAATAATTACTAGGACCAATATTGGGGATAGAGTATTTATCCTAAGAATAGCTTTCATCCCAATCACACTATAGCTCCGTTTCTCAATGAAGTGTATACAATTTCCTTCTGTTTGTTTGTAATGACAATCAACAAATCTCAAGACCAAACACTATCATGTTTGGGGATATATCTAAAGACCCCACTCTTTACTCATGGTCAACTGTATGTTGCTTTCTCAAGAGTAAAGTCCCCAAACAAATTGAAAGTCTTGATTGATGAGAAAGAGAGTGTGGTAAATCATACCATCAATATTGTGTACAAAGAAGTTTTACAGAAAGTATTATAACCGCTATTTCTTTTCTTCTACACAAAGCTATTTGAACTAAGACTACGGCTCCAAGACTGAACCATAACAATTAATTGTGTACAATTTTGCCTTCATTGTTCTCAAGGTTTATTTCTAAATTGTAAGGTGTATAAGCTTCTTCAAATAACATTCCAATTTTTACTTTTTCTATTTTTCTTCATCTTTACTGTTATACGGAGCAAACAATTTTTTATTATTAAGGTACATTAACTTTCCAAATGAAAATTTAAGAGGTATTGTGGCTACTAATTGCATTATCCCTACAACTCTAGATGATGGAATTACTAATGGGAGTAGTGCTTTATATGTAAAAAATCTATATTTATGTATGTGTATATTAATGTATATGTATATATTGACGTTTGAATAAAATCATTTTTGCTTTTTTATTTTTCCTTTTATACAAAAGCGTGTGTAAGTAAATTATTATGTTTAAAACACTTTGAGATTAATACTTTTAAAGTAACTTTTTTCTTTGATTGTACTTGGGTTTATTTTTGGATTGTAAGGTGTATTAACTTTATCTTTGTTTTTAGGATTTATTTTTAGATTGTAAGGTGTGTTGACTTCTTTAATAACATTTTGATTTTGTTAAAAACAATTGGTTATTTTAAATATTTTTTGTTAGATGACTCAAAAGTGTTTGAATATCACCTTATCAAATGAGAATTCAATAAGCATTACACATTGTGGCTACAAATGACATAATTCGTAAAACTCTAGCCAAAGTACTTGAATGATTATCAAATGGTGGATTTACTAATGCAAATACTCCTTTGTATATAAAAATGCTATATAATTAGATACTTTTAATGCTATTATGTTAACAAACAAAAGATTATTACTTGATATCCCACTCCCACACTAGCCAAATGTCAAATGATTGGAGCAACTGGGAGTTCCAAGATTTATCATATTTCATTACTTTACACCAATTCGATCCAAACTTCATTGATTGCTTTACGAATGTTAGAGCTTCATCCCACATACCCCCAAGTAATACTTACTCGCTTTTTTCACAAACATTTTATTATATGAAATCAATAATTTTAATATTATATTTTCTAAATTTCTTTTTCATTTTGAAGTGTTACAACCCAATCTAAGAGAGGAAATGTCATAACTTCACCATTGCATATTCCGCATGCTACATCCACTTTTAATAACTCTGCTAAGAAGAGACGGCTTTCTTTTTTGTAATATAATTTAAAATATTACATACTTTTCCATTTAGCTTCTATTATGATTGGAATACTACTATGACATTTTAAAATCACTTTTTGTTCATTCATCTTTTCGTATTCGTATAGTTGAGATATACAATGTTATTAGTTTCTTTCTTTTGTATGGTAAAGTCAATAAATTGCAAGAATGCTCAAATCTTTTTTTTTTTTGTATGTTAAATCATTACAAGCAATGTTATTAGTTTCTTTCTTTTGAATGGTAAAGTCAATAAATTTCAAGAATGCTCAAATCTTTTTTTTTTTTGGTATGTTAAATCATTGTAAGGGACAAAGTGTATTTTTGAATATCAAGTTATTGTTTCAATAATTGACATAAAAGTGCTACACATTAACCATTAATAATACAAGTGGGGACTCAATTGGCCATGAATTATACTGCCACGTAAGATATGCATCAAGATGTGCAACACATTGACCAATAGTAACTATGTCACATCAAAGTTTGCACAAAGCCCCAAATGTAAGCTAGTGCATAGTGTCAACCCCAACGCGAAAAGTTGGGAGGAGAGCAATGAAAGTATACATTTTAAGCCAACATGTACCACCTTATACCAATGCAAAAGTATTTAAGGCAAAGCAACAAAAGAATACATGAAAAGCTCCCAACTCAAACATAAGTTGCATATACAATTTCATATTAGTGTACTTTTTTAAAGCAAACAACAAAAGAACATTAGGCAAAATGCCCAACTCAAACAAGACTCCAAGGAGATGGCCATAATGATGCAAGTAGACATGACTCCAAAAGATGGCCATGAAGTAAAAAAATTAATTTGTAATAACAAAATCAACAAATGAAAAGCTACTCAAATTTACAAGGCCATATTGTTTTCCATGTGTTAAAACAATATCTCGATATATCAATAGCACTATAATTTGCTACAATATGTGAAATATATGCAGCCTAAGTATCAATTTGAAATGCCCAAGTAGTATACAATTTTGTCTTTGTAAAGTCCTGTGGGAGATGTAAACAATGTAAGGATCAATACTTGAAATGCCAAGTATCTAGCCATTGTCTCACAAACTTCTCTATAACATCATCATCATCAAAGTGATGGTTGTTAGCCACTCTACAAGTGAGACACTAGAAATTAAAGGAGGAAACCAAAGACTTCTAAGGACACAAAGAGGTAAGAAATCTACTAGTAAGTAATGAGCTTCTTTGTCCTTGAGAATTCAAGCCATGAACATTTCCAATATCATCATTATTACATTGAGATTCTCGTCAACTTCATATCGACTATTTGGGATTCCTCTCCTTCCTATACAACCATTAGAAGTTGAATTAATTTGCTAGTGGAGTCCTTGCTACCATGTCTATTTATACCTTCTCTATTCTCTTTCCATCCCATTTGAAAGGCTATTCGTTGAATTATTTGTGCAATGAGTTGGTCACACTATTCCTCAAGCTTATCAATGCCCTCCCTAGTTCAAGCCCTGATCAAAATCCTCAGATCCATTTTAGTTGCCAATTCACTATCTTGATGCATGCCCAGTCTTGTAGTCACATACTGTAGCATTCAGAGCACTAAGCTCCCCTAGTATTTGAGGATCTCAAAAGAGGTCCATGGAGCCTAGTATACATTGGAGAATCTTTGATTTATTTGTATATATCCCCATGTGCCTTATTCTTCCATTTATACTCGTCATTTTCGTGCAATCTTGTTAGACCCACCAGCCAGTAAAATTATAATATCTTGAGCTTGTAACTCTGATTCCCAAACTTTCTAATTCAAATCAAAGTTGATTTTCCCCACCACACGCTGATTCATATGTGATAGCCCCAGATTTTGGATATCCATACACTTCCTACACCAAGAGGAAAGAGACTTGTCCCCATAGGGATGATTCAACTCAATGGACGTTTAAACCAGAAGCCAAAGAAAACATGTTGACTTGTACACACAGCTTTAAAGATTTTGAGTACACACCTCCAACGCGAGTAAAGTATGTCTGCAGAGAGACATGGAGCGAGGAGTCTACATGTGATTTCCTGCACAAATGGTAAGGATAAACTATTCAAAGCATGTCCAACTTCAAAAGTGACAGCAGGCAAGTAGCACGCTACTGAGCCCTCCATTATGTCTGCAGCAGGATATGAATTCGACATGTCATGTCATTTCCTTCACTAGTGATGGAGACAAAGCATTCAAAACATATCATCCAACTGAGTGCCAACAGGCTACTGGCTCCTGAGTGAACTGCGGAGGCATTCCTTAATTCATGAAATGAGTGGGTGATCAATGGCCTTCAAGTGACTGACTGGGTCATATCCTGGATTCCCCATGAGAGGTTTGCAACATCACTCTTCAGTGCTCTTCCATTTCTCTTTCGTTATTCCGTGACAGCCATCCTGCTGACAACCTGCACTTTTATTTCTCCAAAGAATGGAAATTGCATGACAATAACAGGGCTTTTTGCTATGAGTGGTGGTACCACTTACTCCAATGTCCTTCGTCAAAAAGAATTCTAAGCTGCTTTTATGCAGCTTTAAAGAATTGTTCTGCCCATATATGGGAAGCTGCCAGAGAGAGACTCGAGAGAGACGGGTGGGCGAGAGAGAGAGAGAGGGGCAACTTGGGTCGCAAGGGTGGTGCACATGCGTGTGTTGTTGTGTGCGCGTTTGCATCTCTTCCTGCGTATGCGGGTTTGTTCCGTGTGTGTGCTTGTGTAGCACCCTTGTCTGTCGTGGCCCTCCCTCAGCCACACATGCTCCCCATTCTTATGCCACATCAGCCTCCCTCCCTCCCTCCTTCAAGCCCTCTGTTGCATCCCCCCCACTACATATTACGGCTGCACCACGCCTAAATCTTTGGACTTAAGTGAGTAAAAATGGGAGTGGAAGCACCAAGGCACCCCCATTAAGACAACTAATTCTATCACAATCACAATCTATGCCTTGTATAGCACTTAACTTTTCGCCATTCCCACTCATACAGCTAATGATGTTGTGATGGACTCATCGCACTTGAAGAGCAATTTCATCCGTTAGCACGTATGTTGGAAACCATTTTGTTCCCCATCTACCTTACAGTGAATGCATGGCCTGGTTCTAGGTTGCATTTTAGTGATGGTAAACCTAGGGGGACTAGTTCCAAAAACAATGTGCCCTTCGGGGGCCTAAAGGCATCAGCACTGAACCAGGGTCCACTTGCAATTAGTTCATGGATCTTACTGCACTATTAAGTCTCTAAACTACACTCTTAATATTTGGGTCATTATTCTAATTGTAACCTTTTTTTAAAGGAGTTCAAATGAGAGTATTACGTATTAGTTTTCCATGGATTCCTCAAGTTCCAAACATCCCTCCTATAGTTCATGCTTTTTAAAACTTTTGATTGAGGTAATATTGGCTTGATCCCTATTCACTCTCTTTGTCAGTAAAATTTAACCAAGCCAAATCCGTAAGGTTGGAGGATTTATTTGGTGGTCAAAGGATAAGTTCCTACAATGGGTGAATCAATTTAGTTCATTCATCCATATTTGATAGATTTCCTGGCACCTCTAAGATAAGCATTTCTTTCTAGTGTCATAGGGCCATTGATTCAAGCTTTGACATTGACACATTTCGAGACACATTTCTAAAAATGAATACTAAGGATCTTTAGTGGTTAATCATGATCTATGTATTGGTTGCTAAAAGTGTGTATTTTTAAGTGTCCCCTAGATTGAGAGATTGCGACATGTATCTAACATCGTCTAAACGATGCTTAATTGGGCTAGTTGGTTAGAGTTTTCTTAGACCTGAGTACACTCATCTGAGTTTCTAATGAGGTTTATTGGCATTCTCCTTATCGCATATATTCCTATAGGGTCGTTACTTAAGAAGGTCAAGTAGGTCAATCTTAAAATGCCTAGATTTTATCACTTCGACTTGGAATCACAATTCTAAATGGAAGGTTCAAATCACAACACTTATTGTCCTTCAAATCATCTAATAGAGTATATATGACAAACCGATTTATTGAGGATTAACCAAAGACATCTTAATTGCTTTTAGGCATTTCTTTTTGCTTTGAACTTTAGCCAATTTGAACTCTTAGGGCTTCATATTTGATTTAGCTACTTTTGTTAAAGGTTCCATAAAGTACCTAACAATATAAGAGCTTAAGGACTTGATTCATATGACTTTAATTTTGGTTTTCTATATTTCTCCCTCACTTTAATAAGCCTCTAAAGTCTTGAATAAGAAGATAAAAATGTAATATTATTGACCCACAAATTCAAATTTTTGCGACTTAGACGAATTAAAAAATCCTCCAAACTTGCATGAATGGGATATATAGAATAGTGGGGTGGAGTTGCAAAACACATCACAACCATTTGACTAAACCTCAAGGGAAATGTTGCTGCATACCTACCACATATGATAGCAATTTTTGGGTGTCAGTTGGCTTAGGGGGGGGGGGGGGATTGGGGATTCAAGCAACATGGTTGAGAAGGTTAACTAGATATCAAGTAGAAGAAGTCAACTAGTTGGTGGAGCTTGGAATGGCAATATAGTAGCAAAGGGGAATCCTCTCTCTCTCTCTCTCTCTCTCTCTCTCTCTCTCTCTCTCTCTCTCTCTCTCTCTCTCTCTCTCTCTCTCTCTCTCTCTCTCTCTCTCTCTCTCTCTCTCTCTCTCTCTCTCTCTCTCTCTGTGCGCGCGCGTGCATGTGCGTGTGCGTGTGCGTGTGCGTGTGCGTGTGCGTGCGCGTGCGTGTGCGTGCGTGCGTGCGTGCGTGTGTGTGTGTGTGTGTGTGTGTGTGTGATAGGGGGTGGTGGCCTCATGCTACCTCTTCCTCCTCTCTTCATATGTGATTGCCCCCCCATGCCCCCAAAACCCTAATCTCACTCCAGTTTGCATAGGGTAGAGGTGAGAGGCATGTCATTATCCCATGCTATCCCCTAATTTCTTAAAGCAATGTGTATTAACTTTTCCCTCTTAATTGAGAACAATTAAGGTCTTGTGTGATGATCCTTTGCTAGAGTTAGTTTACACAAGAGATTTGAATGCTATTTTAATTAATTGAGAACAAGGTCATGTGTGATGATCATATGCTAGAGTTAGTTTACATAAGAGAGTTCAAGACTATTGGATGTAGTGTGTGTGTGTACTATTCTAGGGGCTCATGGGTGCATTGGGAAATTTCCCTTGAGACTTTTTTCATATAGGTAAAGCATTTTGAAGGGGTTACTATAACAATGGAGAGTCTTTTCCCTACAAAAGAGAGGATTCCTATCTTATTCTTATGCATTGAGGCCTATCTATGAGGGCTTGGATACATCCCCCATCATGATTCTAATTGCCTAAAAGATGTAGTTCTTCATGTATAGATTCAAATTAATATATCTTCTATCTAAAAATGGAGTTATTTTAGTCCCATTTATATAAAGAACTCATAGATATAGGAGCATATTACTAGAATTCATTGAGAGCCTTTGCACAATAACTTGAGACATCTTTTTCAAAGCTGTTAATCAAGTTATCTTGAGATAGTTGTCACCAAATTGAAATGTATAAAATTGTGGATACATTACATCTTCTGCTCCCTAAAGGAATCAAGATGTCCTCGTCTCAAGTGAATTTTAGGGTAATCTTTCTAAAGAGCGGACTCTTCGACCCAAAATGCATCTTCTTTCGGCATAGCTTTCCACTAAATCAAAGGAATTGAGATGTCCTCATCTCAAGAGAAGATTACGGTAATCTTTCTAAAGGGTGGACTCTTTGATCCAAGTTGCATCTTCTTTTAGCATAGCTTTCTACTGAATCAAATATCCTTAGAGAGCTCTACTTCAAAGGACTCTTTGTTGCATCTTCTTTCAGCATAGCTTTCTACTGAATCAAATATCCTTAGAGAGCTCTACTTCAAAGGACTCTTTGTTGACATCAAGTATCCTTATAGGTTGCATTTCAAGGTTTCCTTAAGTAGACTTTACAATTTGTTAATCATCCAATACATGACCTAGGTTGGTTACATTTGGTTTGAGCATGCTTACATGGAACACATTATGAACTTGAAATGGGCATAAAATTCTCACTTATAATCATGTCTAGCAAAATTATAACCAATTCAATGTGATTCACATCTTGGGCTTAATGTTTTACACATGTTGAGGGTTAGAAAACTCTTCTTAGGTCAGAGTCTTAGGAAGACGATATCTCCTTCCTTGAAGGTCCATTTTGACCTCTTTGGATCTACATAAGCCTTCTCCCGATCTTGAATAGCCTTAATGTCTTACGGGATAGCTTTAACTTTCTCAAATATATCCTCTAGCATTTTCTTAGAAGCTTCAACTTTAAGAGTGGGATCAGAAAAACTCAATGGGATGTACAATGATGTTCATACAAGACTTAACAAGGGGTAATTCTGATGCTTTGACAATAGAAGGCATTGCACATAAACTTTACTTAAGGTATTCAATCCACCTCTTAGATTCACAACTATTGTCAACCCTAAGGATGTCTTTGATGGCTTGATTAGCCTTTTCTATTTGGCTACTATCAATCTAAGGATGATATGCCATACTAAAACATAGCTAATTATCAATAGTTTGAAAGGGATAGGTCCAACATTTAGATGTGAAGAGAGTGTCTCTACCATTGGTGAGGAAGAGAAAATGAGAGACAATTGCAATTAACAATACAATGACAATGTAGCAAAAATAATACTTATATTTATCTAAATGAGAATGGTAGCTATGGATGCCAAGTACGAGTGATGGGCTAATTTCCAAACTCAAAACTAATGATAAGAGGCTCAATCATCTCTAATATGATAGCGTGTACACTATTGAGAGTAAAAGCTACACTAAGCACCACTCTACACTCTCTATGGTACACCTCTATAGTGTCTCACTGTATAACTCTGTGTGTGTGTGTGTGTATGTGTGTGACACACACACACACACACATGCATCCAAGACAAAAATGTTGGTTATATAAAACGTTTGATGTATCTTAGTAGGCTAAGTGAATCTCAAGAAAACCTTTACTAGGCAGATGCTCCATGATGTGTAAAAAAACTATTCTTCACATTCTATGTCAAGATAATAGATGTAGCTCTAGCTAGGTGCATTCTAGAATTCTACAAATAGGTAGGTAGCCGACTTGAAAGTTCTATAAATAATCCAATGTTCATATTTGGAAGATCACGATGATGAGATGCTTTATTACACAAGGGGATAATATATTTCATCTTTTTACTCATCCAAAAGTTAACATTTCGATTAAGAGGTATCAACTCTATAAAACTACGTACGATAAAAGTGGTAGCAAAAAAAAAAATCCTTGATTGAAGGAGACTTCCACCATCCAAACACGTGTGTTGTGCACTATCAAAATTACACCCATAAGTTAAATTTATGACTTTAGCTACATAATTTTACATCAAGTTACCATCATAACATTATCCTTGATATTTGCTAAACCAAAGCATTATTTACACCTTAGTGAAGATATATTATGAGCTCTCATATTTAACATATTCTCTCAAATTTAGTAAAATCTTTAAATATAATCTAAAAATTGTGAGATGAAGAAAGAAATCTAAAGAGCTAGCGATAGGAATACTTTGGACAATTTCATGATGAGTCTTTCCTTACTTTCAAATTTAGCAACATCTTTAAATATAATCTAAAAAATGTGAGATGAAGAAAGAAATCTAAAGAGCTAGCTATAGGAATACTTTGGATAGCTCCATGATGAGTCTTTCCTTACTCCTCAATTACCTTCCCTTAAGGGAAGCTCCATCATACCAAGTCCTTCTCTATAATTTAAAAAGGGCTCTTTCCAAATATCTACAACATTCTCCTTAGCATTGTAGTGATACAAAACTATATCACCATTATGCATTGTTTACTTGATAAAGTGTTCTTGGAGTTCAATATGTTAGGTCCTTTGATGCATGACTAGATTCTTTGCTAGAGATTCATCTAAGATGTTATTACAAAAGATACAGCAGGTAAGATCAACACATCCATATAAACCAAGTTATTGCAAGTATGTCTTCAACCATATAGCTTCATAAGCTAATGTAGCTTTGTATTCAGCCTCTATGAGTGAGAGATTAATATAAGTCTCTTGGAGCACCAAGAGATTGCTCCACTTCCAAGGAAACAAATATTACCACTAATGCTCTTTCCATCAACCAAACTAACTACATAGTTAGAGTCATTGAATCCATATACAACCAACTTATCACCTTCATATAAGATACCTCAATATTGAGTATACTTTAAGTACCTCAATACTCTTTTAGGTGCCACCCAATGAGATATTCTTGCACTTTGTATAAACTAAGCAAGTGAGTTGAGTACAACAAATATAGGGTTTGTGGTGATAGTCAAATAAATTAGGGAACTATTGAATTGCCAATGTATTACATTATCACAAGAAAACACCAATCTTGGATGTTCTTCAAGGTCTCCCATGGTTTCTTAGGAATCTTGACATCTCAAGGAAATCACTACTTATAAACACTAGGCATCATGTGTGTTCAATGCATGCTTTATGTATCCATATGTAACCTATTTTATGAAATGTTCTTGATCTTTGTGTGACTTTTTAGCAATATTTATAAATCCATTATTGTAAATTTATTTTGTTAACTAAAGAGTTTAAGAGATCCTTATGTAATAGATACATAATACTATTTTATTATAAAATTGATCACAAAGTAGCTCTCAAGGGTTCATAAAAATCTCTTAGCAATCTTAGTGACTATGGAAAAATGATTGCATTATATAACATCCGAATGTAAAATTTGGATTTTTATCAATAAAACTGAGATTTTGAAACAATTGCGAGATAGAGACATTACATATATAACAAGAGCATGTAATTCTAAACTTAGAGCTAGTTAGCAAAGGGCATATCTTTGCTGCCACATTTTAGCACATGCTAGCATTGCCTGAAATTTGCAAGCTATGATGCACAATTACTAGTAAGCTTAGTTAAGCCTAGGTCGAAGTTAGGTCTTTAATAAAAATATACAAAACAAACATTTTGACCATCCTATTACTAATTTAGGACTCTCTTATATTGCATTATTGATATTGGTGTTGTCTTATTGTGGTGATAGTGGAGTATATCATTATATCTTTTGTATCTGATTCATGCCAAAATAATCTCTCCACCATTCCTACGAACCATTTTAAAAGTGTATATAACACACACACACACACACACACACACACACACACACACACACACACACACACACACACACACACACACACACACACACACACACACACACACACACACACACACACACACACACACACACACACACACACACACACACACACACACACACACACACACACACACACACACACACACACACACACACACACACACACACACACACACACACACACACACACACACACACACACACACACACACACACACACATTCACATTTTAGAGATCACAAGTGATAAATGCTACTTAATTTGTAATTCAAGGAATACAAGGAATATAAGTTTAATTTGTAATTCAAGGAGGTAGCTACATTAAACGTTAAAACATATTGTATTTATATAGCCCACATGTAAATTCTAGAATAATCCACATGATGATTCAATAAAAAATATGATTATTGATTCTTCCACAAAACTTATTTTCTATTCCTTTATAAAGTAGATATAGCTATGCAAAAAATGTGAATATAAATTTTTTTTCCTCCATCCTATAAATATGTTTTACTCAACATCTCAACATTTTCAAAGCTAGAGTCCATGCTGGTTCCCACATGTATAGATGCATGAACATAATCCATTAGCCACATTTTTGAAGTAGACATACAAATATAAAACATTAATATCAAGGAAAATGTCATAAAATAAATTTATAAGACTTCATTGTACTCAATTTACATGACATATAAGACTAAAAAGGAGAAAAAAAACATCCTTTTACCTATCCTAAATGGTCATTTACAAATTCATTGAAGATCTTCCAATCATTTTCATCAAGCTCATATTTTTTTGTTATTATTATATGTGAGATTTGCAAGGGTAATGAAAATTTCAATATCTATCATATTTATCAAATCATATGTGAAACTCCTTGATCCTCTTGATTTTTGATATCATCCAAGTTGAACCTCCACTCTTGATGGCCTATCTAAGAGGTGAAACCCTCTCTTGATTCCACATAGGTGCTAGTAACTTCTCATCTTTTGAGCTCATCCTAAGTACCACACACTTTGGCTTTTCTTTCCATTAGTCCCTTCTAGGAAGAACCTAGCACAGTTTGAACTAATGCCAAATAGATTATCATTTTGTTTGAATATGATGTTTTTGCTCCTTACTATAGTATACTTCTTATCACACCCTTGTAAGTCTGTCTTTGGACAATGTGGGATTGCCATTTATCAATGTTGACTTAGAGAAAAACCTATTATTGTCAAGTTCCACTATTGGATTTACTTTGTCTTTTTCATCTTATAGAGAATCTACCACATGTCTTATCTCAATTGTGGATACATCCTCCTTTGAATCCACTCCATCATTTGCAAGAACAAAACAATCATCGTCTATATCAAAATCTTGTAAATTTGAACTAGCATGAGCATCGAAAAAACCTTTGGACCAAGGCTCCAACCACCATTGCTTATCCTCTTTACCTTTTGGCTTTATTTATAAACATTCACAAATGTGGTGAGCACTTTGTAATTTTTCCTTTCAAGGCATCGATGATCTTCTCATTAGTTGAAACACATCTATAATTACCTAAATCTGCTTCTTCCATGGCCTCTTTGAGATTTAACTCTTTCCATACATCTTCATGTTTCTTATGGGCCCATGTATATTTCACACTATCCTCCTTACATTCAAAATATGAAAGCTTGTTTAAGATCCTTATACCATGTACTATGTCCATCAAATCATAAGTGCACTCTTGCCCAACCATGCTCTCAACTTTGTTAAAGAAGATTTCAAATGCATCCAATCAAATGAAATGAATTGGAAGCATCTTATTTGAATGAATGTATTTGAAATATATGTACAACAAAGTGGCATGAGAGTTGTACATCTAGGAGTGTCTCATTATTGATAAATTTTTTTGACAATGCATACATGACATGTTTCATAATCTAATATCTCCAAAATTGGAAAACAAATGCCATTTTTGTTGCTAAATGGACTCCCTCTACTAGGCTAAAGTGTGAAGACAAGCAAATATCAATGTAGTCTCCTACAGTTTCAAGATAAGCTTGTATTTCCACCATACCCCATTCTTTTCCATGTTTTCCATTCTTTGCTAGCTCCCCCAAATACCATTGGACTTGCTTGCTACATATTCTTTATGCTCAAGCCCAATTTTGATGATCATCTTGTTTGATATTTGCTTCCTTAAGCATATGCTTGTTAATAGGAAAAGAATCATAAACAATGGTAACATGATTCAAGGTAACCCAAACATTACCAAGAGCTAGTTGGCACTTTGGTTTATCAAGAATATTGATGATCATTTTTCTATTATATATAAAATATTGATCATGTATACCCAAAACCTATCCATTTGATAATTTGGCTAAAAGAGGCCATCCATCCCATTCAATTTATATTTAGTGCCATGTTTGTAAACATGATTAACTAACATCAATTTTCTTTGTTGACTATCTCCATTTAATGCATGTCCAATAATAGGACCTATTGTTGAGGAGAGCTTCTCATCCCATTACGAGTCTCAAAAGCATCAACAATCACATTGTAGCCTGCTTTTCCTTCTCCAACTTTAATCATGCATGAAGTCCCATGTTCATGCTCTGAAGATTTAAGCATATCATCTTTAGGGTTCCACCCACAATCAAAACAACAAATGTTATAAAATCTAAAAGTTGATCGAGAGTAAATTTTTTACTAGCCAAAAAAACAAATATTGCAATATGTTTACCTTGTTGGCTTCTATCTAGTAATCTCATCACCCAATAAGCATATCATCTTTAGGGTTCCGCCCACAATCAAAACAACAAATGTCATAAAACCTAAAAGTTGATCGAGAGTAATTTTTGTAAGCCAAAAAAACAAATATTGCAATATGTTTATCTTATTGGCTTCTATATATAGTAGTCTCGTCTTCTATCAGAATAAAGGAAATATTTCCTATGATGCCATGTTTTTCTTTATTCTTTTGATATATTTTAGCAATGGCATAAAAAATATATCCACGTATACTAGGTATAAAGTTGGTGACTTATTTATGGCTCTCTTTATCATTTGAGAGTGAAGGGCCATTGAGGTTAGTAGTTAGTGAGGAATTCAAGCAACCTTCATCCACTGCACATCTTTGCAACCTCAAATAAAGCTTTGGTATTTGCACTATATCATTGACCTTCCTTTGACTATAACATATTTGTAGCCATGCCATGCAAGAAGTTCTATAGAGTAGTTTTTCCACCAAATTTTGCTAGTATATGGGCTTTTATTACATTGTTTCAAAAATCTATTTACATATTTTTAATTAAGCAACTCTATGTTAGGTTCATATAAGCTCCTTATTTTCACTGAAAGAGTTGCAAAAAGCCGAAGCTCACACTAGCATAATTTGAAAGTGAGTTCTCTCATATGCTTTTTGGCAACAAGTGTTGTTTGTCTAAGCTTTTGTCTAATGAGATAGTCTAATATTTTGCCAAATCCAATTCCCCTATTCCCTCTCTTCTCTTGTGCTAGCTTCTTCCCATATACGCTCATCCTAAAGTTAGAAATCTTAGATATATCTTTGCAATGAGTACAAGAGAAGTTTGTGAATGGTTGCCCATTATTTAAAATACATGGATAATCAATGTGATGAAAGCAACCATCTCTTTGGAAGCATAAATCTTCATCATCTAGATTTGTCCTAGTAAAAGGCTATAATACCAAAGTTTGCCATTACATAGATCATCTAATAAATATTTCACATTGATACTCTTCTTGTTCACCTCAATTATGTGACTCCATAAATCCTAGCATAATAACTTTAAACTCACAAATGAATTTCTAGTATCGTCATGGTCATCTAGAGATTAGGTCAATGGATCACTATGAGTTGAATTTCCAACCTTCGCACAGACCATGAACTTGCTAAGAGATATTTGCTTTGGATCATATACCACACCCTTTTGAGAAAGTCCACGGGAGGACACCAATTTAGGCATGTGCCATCATATTTGCACCTTACGCTAGCAAAGATTTTGTCTTTGAAATCATGTTATGTAGCTTCAATGACCTTGACATCCCAACTTACAAGAGCAAAGCTTCTATTTTTGAAGTCATGTAATGTAACTTCAATGACCTCAAAATCCCAACCTACATGAAAATTATACTTGTATCATATAACAATTTGATATTAAAAAGTCTCATCTAATGCACAACCTATTTTTAAAAAGAAAAAAATGCATCTATAAACTCAAACAAAGAAAAGAAATAATACATTTATAAACTCAAAAAATGCATCTATAAACTCAAATAAAGAAAAGAAATAATACATTCATATTTCTCCATGTAAGAATGTAACTTCTTTAATGAAGTCTTTCTTTCTTTTCTATCATGTGGTTCTTGATCCACTAAAATATGTTGTATATTCACTTTTTAAAGCCCTTGAAACATAAGATTTTTTTTCATGGAGAGTGATAAGTGTCTTTATGAAGTTATAAAGACAAGTATATGTGGCATGCTTCCTTTTCACTTAGCACTTCCCATAGAATGAGTTACATTTATTATACCAAATTCAAACTCGAGGTTCTCCATTAATATCTTCACTATGTAATTCAAGCCTATCATCCCTTGAGATTGTTGATTACTTTAACTTTAATTGTTGATTACTTTAATTTTAAAACATATTCTATTGCATTCATGTTTTCAAATCTCAAGAGTACTTGGACTTAACAATTTACTTCCCAAACTTGAAGTGAGATTGCTTAAAGTGTCATTTTATTCCTCTCTAACTTGTTCTGACCATTGTCGCTTATTTCAAGAATGAAGTTCATTTCTCACACTAGCATACCTCTCCATGCAAACTTGAAGATTATCAGCAAGAGTCCATTGCTCCTCTTGCCATTTTTTAATAACATAATTATCCTTAATGAAGTCAAAAGGTCCATTTATGAACTCATCACCTCACTTTGTTGATGGATTTGATCAAATGTAGGCTAGATCCATCTTTTCTTATTCTCATAAAATCTAGATATTCCTATATTATCTAAGTTTACTTGAATCTTGTGAAAAAATCCTATGAAATCCAAATGCAAAGTTTGTTATTCAATTCTAAAATCTACACTCAACATTAAAAGGTTGTAATAAGACCATATCTTCATTGATGAGAAAAGCTAATATTTCTAAGTATTATCTTTATTAATTACATTATGATAAGCATTGGGATCCAGAATCTAAATATCAGGATGTGCTTATTAATACTAATAAACTTTGTATATGAGTCAAATGGCTTGAAGCTACCCATACAAATATTGCTTGAGCATGTGGGGCATTTACATTCTTCATGATGGCATGGGGATAGAGTATGGTGCTCATGAGATGGTATTTCATATTATAAATTACAAGTTTTTTTCCATATTACAAATCACAAGTTGTATTCCATAGATTTTTATAAAAAATTGCGACTCTTTTCAAGGCATGTTTGGATTCACGAGTCATAGAGACTCATAAAATTGATAAGTTGTCTTACAAAATATAGGGAGGGATTGCAAGATGTAGACTATTCAAAAAGGATGAGACGGGATAGAGCCAAGCTCTACAACTAGTCTTTGTGCCTTTGCAGGACCAATGCCACACTTTTTCCTTAAAAATTTGTCAAGATCCACAAATGATGCTCACATGGCTCTATCATCTACGAACATGCAATCCCTTGCCTTGAACTCTATCAAGTGCATGATCACTTTATCTAGGGCATTCCTTGACTTCTATGTAACCACTTGCATTGGCGTAAGAGCCAAAACTCAATGATCTAGACAATAAGCTAGCTAATTGCATATACATTTGACTCCTTTTTGCTGGAGGTAGACTAGCATAGTAGGTCATAGATCTTGGGTGCAATCCATGGCCTTTTTTCCTTTCCAACACTCCTTTTCATCGGTGATCATCTATGACATGCATTGGCTCATCTAGTCCCCCACATTACCAATTGAGAGTTGGTCTTCTCATGCTGAAAATAAGCATTGGACCTTGATCCGTGATGCCCACCCTAGGGGTATTACCTTTGGTGAAGTCTAGTACCATATTGTTGGTATGCAAGTCTGAATGGATGATGCCCACACTATGCATGATTTTCATCCCATCCACTAGCACATGAATAATGTTCAACATATTGTTGATGACACCCATGATCCTATCCATCTCCTCTACATTGGGCACCATGTCAGGATCATGTCTAAATCCCATTGATGGTTTATATAGGCGTTTGATTATTCTTCTATATTTACATTCTTGAAAAGGGCAGCATATCAATATATCATTTAGTGTATTTCCATTGAAGAAGGGGAAGATTGTAACCTAAGAGGACTCAAAAGTAAAGGCAATGCATCACATAATTGATGCATTGACCTTTTGCATCCCATTCTCCACTTAGAATTGCTATAGCTTGGCATTGTTGGAGCCCTTGTATATTTTAACTCACTATTTTAATTATGAAGAAAAATAACTAATATCGTCTATGGTGGCTTTGACACATTGTTCAAAGGCACCTTAGCCAATGACTCTGCTTGGCTTGATGGCATCGAAGGGAATGAAAATTGTTGATGGGCGTTGGTGATTCCTCAATGTGTGTAACATAGTTCTTATCCCCAACGAATCATCTTGTTGCCTTATGGGACTGGAACTAGGACTTGCACCCATGATTATCTTGAGATGCTTTGGTAGAGAGGTTATGTCGTGGACAAGTCTTTTGTCCTCTTTGAGTGCACCACCTCCTCTCTCCACTTCATGTTCCATAAGGTTAACTTCTCCTTTGATGCAAATGCTAGTATTGACTTCCTAAGATCGCCAAGCATCTTGGGTGCATTTCCAAGTAGTGTGCGACAAATATGTATGTTTTTCTCTAAGATCCTAGAGCACATTAGCAACTAAGTGCAAAATCCCTCATTTTGTGTAGCATAGTATGCATGGCTACACATGCCAATTGTAGAAGTTGATAAAAGTAACATCATGACTCTTGATGAGTGATATCTACTCTTTTGTGCTAGATGATATGGCATCTATCAAGAAAATATGGAGTGCTTTGGTGACATTGAGGGCCATCTTCACAAATCAGAAACTCTCAACAATTAAAAAAAGCTAGCATATAAGCATGGCGATGAAGGTTCAAACCCTAAACTTGCATATAAAGACATGATGAAAACTTGGTAAAACTCACAATCACAATTTAAAAGCACAGATATATGAAAACAATTTGTTATAATCTTATATGATCTTAGTGTGACATATGGTTTGTGATTTAAAAATATAATTATAAGACTAGCTATATTAGTGTTACATATAAACATCAATTGAACTACACAATTGCATGATATCATTTAGACATTGAAATTGTAACATAAATTACATTAAGTCATTACTCATTAATATAAATAACATGAGAACATTGCCATATTTTAGAAAAACTACACACATGTGAGGACATTTTTTGGCCAAATATACAACATAAATGCCCATCCCATCAAAACAATTAGTGTGTCAGGACATTGTGTAGTCGACTAAGTATATGACCAAATCCCCATCACTTATTTATTCATGTGTAGCACATTAGGATACTATCTTGTCAACTTTATGACCAAGCGCCCATCCATACCTAGGAGGGAAGGCAAGGTGTCACGAACAAAGTAACACCTCTATGAGTTCATGATATAGTTCCAAGTGGATTATGGCATACTTGTTGAAGGACGCTTATTGAATTCACAATGATTGATCGCCTATTCGACAATCACCTTTTGGCCCTACACACACATCTATCACAAGACAATTAATGACATTTAGATGTTGAATACATGACACGTGCCATAGTTTTGAGTTCTGGGTTTTATAGTGTGTGTGGTAGGAGAGGTCTGTTGATTGGTAGGTGTTGTGAATTTGGCGTATGCATGCTATGAGGTAGTCCTTTTGTGCCACTTAGTTGCATGCATATGTATGTCTATGTGCAAGTATAAATGCAAGTGTGTGATAGGAGGGATTGTTCAATTGGCATGCATCGTGAATTTGGCATATGCATATCATGAGGATTGATGAGGTAATCATGTCTTGTCACTCAATATGTGTATGTATGTACCCTTCACATGCATGTGCATGGCAAGGGAGAGGTCACTGATTGACATATGCTATGTATGTCATGAGACAATTCTCCCTTGTCATGCATTACTTGTATGTTTGAGTTCTTGTATATATGTGTGTCGTCTTGTCACTTGTGGAACACATTCCTAGTCTAGTTTGAGCTTGAAGAAAACCACCTCACACTTGATTAACATCGTGCACCTAGATTATGCAAGAGGAGATAGAAAACAAATATTTTAGAAACTAGATAATTAGTGTGTCTTTTACTAGAATTTCATGAAGATGGGCGACTTCTCTAGAGGCTTTTGTATGACATTGGTTTGTCATATCTTTTAAGTTCATGGTTTGAACTATAGTAGTTTATAGTTTTTGTGTAATTCGTAATAACAAATATTGAATCAATCATATAAAAAACATAAATAAACACACATATTAAAGGAAATAAATAAAAAATATGAAACCAATCATATTATAAACACATTTTCTTTTATGCATAAGCTATTAGCTGCTCATAGAATTTGTGGATACAATTCGTGGATAGAATTCATACAATTCATGATAGCCACTTATACAATTCATGGATGGGTCTTTACAATATTTTTAAACAAAGGTTGCAATACATTTCCTAAAAAGTGACCCTTGCATGTTGACTTCCAAGTTGTACATTGATTTTGGCCGTTTCATTTGGACATATGTAACGGCACTTAATGAAGTAAAACTAATTTTTTGTCCTTGTTTTTTTGTAATGCATTCTCTTCATTTCATTGGAGTAAAAGATTCAACAGCACCAAGGATGGTAGGTGTAGCTAACCATAGGCCAAAACACAAAAAATCTTAAGGCATATTCCCTATCTTTTTACAACAGACCTTAAAAACCCAATGGGTGGAATCAACAGACTTAAGGACCATAATAACCTCTTCCTTCAGTTGACCAGCATAATCAACATCTATTAACTAGAGATGGCTCTTGAGCAAAATGTTATTCCTTCTCTGCTAGACGAATTTCAAGATGATAGAAAAGGTCAGGGTAACAAGTTTCCAGGTGGCTTTGTCAAGTGATCCTCGGTCCAAAAAAAAAAGTTGCCGATCCAAAATTAGAACTCAGATTAGAACCCTTCAGCCATTTCCTCATCCTGAACCACAATGGTTGGATTGTAGGGTAGTCAGAAAACAAATGCTTCTCATCCTCTTCGTGTCTCTTGTAGAGAGGGAAAAGGGGGGATATCATAAACCTTGTGGCTAGCCGTGACTTGAGTGGTAGCTTTCTAAGTAGGAACCTCCACCTAAAACAGTTTAGGCAGTAGGAAGGAGTGATTTTCCATACTCTCTCAGCCCTTCGCTGCCAGGTGAGAAGGGAGGCATGTGGACTACATTTCTTCGATTTGTCCTTCAATGTGAGGGGGATTGCTAGGGAGGAGGGCATATGATATTTCCTTTTTTGGCATCACAAAAGTTGCTTGCTTGTAGGACTTACCAAAGACAATAAGGGAGGATTAGTGTGGGTAATAGGGGAAGTGGGCCAATCCTGCCTCAGGTAATGCATCATCTTGAGAAAAAAAAAGATACTCTTTTTCAATGAAGCCAAAGTGAGCCTTGACAGACTCGGGTGGGAGCCAACATTTTTGTTCAGGTAGCCAAAGTTGGGACCAATATTTTAAGCCTTTTAGGGCCATTGATTTAGCCAACAAACAATTGACCAGAGCAACGAAGTAGAAGGATCAAAGGAAAAGGGGTTATACCAGAAGGATGATGCCAATGATGCGTCTCCCAATCTTCTGAACTCCGCAAACCATGAAGCTTGAGCAATGATGCATTGCTAGCTCCTAGATAGACCTTGAGCTGTTGGGGATTGTGGGATCTTGATAACATCAAATTATGTCTTGCCATGATGCACCAAACCAGTTTTGGCCGAGGTCTTTGGACTTAGTTAACCACTCAGTGAGGATAATAGACCAGGGTTGTCTCTTGTGCATTCTAGGCATCAACTTAAAGACCAGTTTGTTGGCTTTGTTTGCTAGAGGATCGATACCTACACCTCCCTCATCTTTCCTTGCTGTGATGCATTCCTAGCTAATCTGCACCATACCATTGCCATCAACTCTTTTCTAGAGAAACTATCTAAACAACTTCTCAACTAAGGCCCATGAAGTTTTACTAAAGGAGAACAAAGAGGCCATGTAGACTATCAAAGATGGCAACACACTTTTGACCTCCTCTTGATTATCGAGAGCTTCCCACCAAAAAGTAAGTGGATCTTTTGAGAGGGAAGGGTTTAGCCAAGTTACCATGGATACTCAAAGCAACTATAGCATTTGTGAAGAGGGAATTGATCATCCTAGTAAAGATTGGTCCAAACTTGAAGGCTTCAAGCACCCTCCTGACAAAGAACCAATTGATTCTATCATATGCTTTATCCATATCTATGTTTATTAAGACAAAATTTGAGTTGTGTGCCAGGGCCATGTCAATTGAGAGTATGAGGTTCAACAACACTAAATGTGTTTTGGACAACACCTTGGAGGTGAAGTTCAACAATGATAGTGGGTGCCAATTGGCTGTTTTGGTTTGTGCCAGGGACTTAGGAATTAATTTGATGAGGCCTTGATTGGCCTCTCTAAGCATGCAACTAGATCTCCTAATAGAGTTCACCATGTCCACCATGTCTTTCCCACAGTAGTCCCAGACTTTTTGAAAGGATTTAGCTGGCAAACCATTAGGGCCAAGTGCCTTTCGTGGCTTCATGCAGGACCCAACGTAGTGGATTTCCTCTAATGAGAATGGTTTCTTCAGTGGCAAGGCATCAACGACGGCAGAAATAGGATGGATAGTCCCCTCCAAGAAGTTGCTTAGCCTAATATCATAATCGTAGGGAAGGTTTGGCTCTGATCCTATAATAGAAGAGAGGTGTCTTTGGAATATAACTGCTATGGTGTGCTCATTTGTATGGAAGTTTCCCCCCTCATCCTCGATAGCAGTAATCGTTTCCTTTGCATGCTTAGATCTAAGATAGTTGAATAAAAATGAGTTGGGGGCATCCCCGAACCGCTCCCATTGTCCCCTTAGGAGCACCTTAGCCGTTTGGACTACATACTGTTCTTGAGCCTTCATGACTGCTCTATTTCTTTCAGTAGTGTCTAGGCAATGAGATCTCGGGGAGAATTCACAATGATAGAGAATAGCTATTCTCGGATCTTAACAACAGCTTCCCCTTCCTTTCTCCTCTTGGTTGCCATTCTCCTCCCATGTTGTTCAACCACCTTAATGAGAATTTTTAAGCATTTTTGCCATCTAAACTCTAGCGTAAGGTTAGAGTCTCTTGCTTGGGACCATGCATGTTCGACCTCTTCCAGAAACAGCTTGCTTGTCACATGAATGAAGTGTTGAGACGAAATGGAGGTAGGCCTCCTTGTGCCCTTTCTGTAACAACGACATGACAAGCAGTTAGGATAGGCAAGTGGTCCGAGGAGGAAGAAATTTTCGTAAGTGTGTGGTAGTGTTATTTTCCCACACATCCACCAAGCTCCTTGGGTGGCATAGTATTGGTCAATCCAACTTACTCGCCACAGGGGTCACCCACATGCCAATTATGCCGTGTGTATGGTATGTTAGTTGTACCCATTGCTAGGATAGCAACATCCCTCACTTCACAAACTGAGTTCTAGCATCTCCCATGCCTCGATCTCTTCCTAGAGCATGCATCTCGACCCATGCGAGTGGTTTGAAGGGAGGCATGTCATATTCCAATCTCCAGCAATTAGGGTAGGATTTATTTGCAGGTGATCTTTAAGAAGGAGCCATTTTTTGGCCGACTGAGCTGAGGTATTGGCTGCGTACACAGAGGCTATTTGGATCCTTATGCCCCAGCAATCAACCTAAGTTGCAATAGTTAAGCCATCCCCCATTTTCCATGCTAAGTAAGGCTTAAGTGTGTTGTGGATGAGAAGAACAGTGCCTCATTTATCATTGCCCCTAAGATCATGAAATGTTGAGAAACCTTCAATTACCAACACATCATCAGCTTCTCATCTATTTTAACCTCTTGCAGCGCTACTGCATGAGGTTTGTACTTTCTAATGACACCATAACAAACTTTTTTACACAGATCACAGCCGAATCCCCCCACGTTTTAGGATATCGTCTTGATCTTGGGGATACATCTAATTTGTTCATGCAAAGACATCAAGGGAATCCATGAGCTCATGATCACTAATAGGAGCATAAAAATTCTTGTCCCCACTAGAGGTTGTCGGGCGAGGCGGTTAATCAACAGCTTCCTAGGATTCTTACTATTGTTGCCCTTCTTCTCTTGTGATTTGGGCGGGATGTTTTCCTTGCCATCCTGCATGTTGGCCTGGTCAATCTTCTGAGCATGTGCATTTGGTGAGCTCGGCCTTGCTTTGACATTGTCCTTATTCGTTTGTGCAATAGGCTCCTCGTGCATGCATGTCGGGGGCACATGTGTCTCATCAATGCACCATAATGAGACTGTTGCCGTTTCTTCAGAGGGTTGGAGCCAACATGCCAGTTCTGGAAATAACTTCTAAGCTTCTGATTGCAATTTGGCACTATTGTAGTAATCCTCAATTTTTTGTAATTGTTAATACCAAATTTAGGCATATCCTATCTTTAGGTGTCCAAATTAGCAAACCATTCTATGTTTTAGATTTTCGTAGTTTCGTGAATCCCCAATCAAGAGTATTCAAGGATTTTAATAGCACAACCATATGCATCTTAGATACCACAAAAATTCCTAAGCATAGTTTGAACTATAATAGTTTATACTTTTTGTGTAATTTGTAATAACAAAGATGGAATCAATCATATAAAACACATAAATAAACATGCACATTAAAAGACACAAATAAAAAGGATGGAACCAATCATACTAAACACGTTTCCTTTTATCTACAAGCTTATTAAGTCATTAGCTACTCATACAATTCATGGATGGGTCTCTACCATACTTTATAATAGAGGTTGCAACATGTTTCCTCGAAAGTGACCCTTACAAGTTGATTTCCAAGTTGTACATTGATTTTGGTTATTTCATTTGGACATGTGCAATAGTACACAATGAAGCAAAACTACTTCTTTGTAAATTGTTAACACTAGGTTTAGGCATATCCTATCTTTAGATGTCCAACTTAACAAACCATGATTTCTTTTAGACTTTCGTAGTTGTATGAAAACCCCCAATCATGCATTCAATGATTTCAATAGTGCAACTAGATGCATCCTAGACACCATAAAGATTCTTAAGCAAACTTTGAATTACAATTTGTGTGTAATTTGCAATAATAAAGATGGAATCAATCATATAAAATACATAAATAAACACACATAATAAAAGTCATAAATAACAAAGATGGAGCCAATCATAGTAAACACATTTCATTTTATCTACAAGCTTATTAAGTCTGTAGCTACTCATACAATTCATGGATGGGTCTTTTACTTTTTGCCATGCCCTAAAACACAATTCATAGATGGTTCTTTTACTTCAAGAACTAGTATCAACTATTAAAGCAAGAAAAATGAAATTAAAAATTAAAAAAAGATTGCTTAAGGGGACACATGTTTATAGAGAGTAAAATATCACTTACAATGGGGAGAAAATGTGTGGTGATCCCTTGACAAGGAGCTCGTTCAATCTAGAATCTTTAACATTGTACTAAAGAGGGGAGAATCAAATAGAAGTAAATATGCTCTAAGAATTTGTATGTAGAGGTTCGAATGCATACGACACATGCAATTTATAACAGTGGTTGCTTATGTGGATAGAACCTTTTGAAGAACATGTGATCTACTATTGAAATAATGAAGATGATTGTTTCCAAGAGTCCATTTAGAGGGTTGCACACCCTAGCAAAGTCCAAACACATCCTATGATCTAGGCTCATAGGTTGGGCATTTTGTGCACCCTCTTGTGCGATGCATTTCCTAGAAAGTGACCCTTGCATGTTGATTTCCAAGTTGTACAACCCTCAAAATGGACTCTTGGAAACAATCATCTTCATTATTTTTGCATACTCCAAAATGGACTATTTGGGAATCATCTACATGTATATATGAAGTGTGTAAAATTGTATAGAGCTTGAAATTGATTTGGGTTGCACATTAAAATCCAAGATTTAATGTAAGAATATCCACAAAAAAAGAGTTGTAAGAGACACACTATCAATTGTTCCCTTGGATAAGGATCAAGCATGAAAAATGCTTCTACCCAATATGTTTCTTCTCATAGGTATTTATGTTGTTCTTTAAGATGAACATGTGTAGGGCATTCCAAGCTCTTAGCATCTATTAGTAATATTCAATGTCTCTTTATTTTAAGGTGGTAAATCCAAATTTAAACTTTGAATTGTATTGCAAAAAATTCAAGGCATGCAAATGAAATTAATCCTTGTAAGCACAACATTTGAATGATGTTTATATGGTTTTCATATATGAATAAAGTTTTGACCTTGTTTTGACAAAGCATCAAGTACCGCATCATCTTTTTCCTGAGATTGTTTCAACCATGCTATGGTAGTACATTATCGAAGTTTTGATATCGATACTAAAAAGGTGTCTTAGAAATGGGTCCAATTATAAGTGATATATGGGGTGCTTAAGGGTCTTAGAAAGATCTATGTAATGAGAGATGGGAGGAATCTTCGTCAATAATGTACTTGCCATTCACTCCCTATTGTTATCAATAGTGAAATAGAGGTGAAAAGACTAATGGCAACTATCATCAACTTTTACTATCTGCACCAAGATAAAAAACTAAACTTATTAAGCATTCAATATCTTTGATAATTTTAAACTAAAAAATTTAATTGAAATATCTCTCTCTCTCCTCTCTTTATGCA
Organism: Lygodium microphyllum; assembly: GCF_053477565.2. Lineage (NCBI taxonomy): Eukaryota > Viridiplantae > Streptophyta > Polypodiopsida > Schizaeales > Lygodiaceae > Lygodium > Lygodium microphyllum. The sequence goes on along the minus strand of NC_141144.1, from coordinate 27,034,226 downwards.
TCCACTCTCTCTTTGGGCATCTTTGCCAGACTAACATTAAATCTCTCTCTTGTTGGGGTTTAAAGGCTACATATGCCTAGTTGCTTACATTTACTTGTACTTACCACCTACACACCTATACATGATAGTTGGCAAGTGCCCATCATTGTCACTTTATTCTTTATTCTTTCTATGACAATAGAATAAGGAGAGGTAGGTCACACATTGTGATTGTTGGAGTTCTCACACACCATCTTGATTTCTCTTGCTTGAACCTCTATAGCTCTTTGTTTCTCTCTTGTTTCCACTTATGGTTTCACTCTTGCTCCACCTTTCAAATAGTATCAAAGTGGGAATTCGAGAAGCTTCATTGACATTTACTCCAACCTAGGCAGTGAGCTTCATTCTTAGCTTCCACGGCAGCCACTCAATGAGGTACACATTAGTTCCACCTCTCCCTAGATCGGCTTCAACCCTTCTACCTTGCTCAAGTCCTTCCCAACATTGCTTTTGAGCTCCTCCAAGCACACATTGTGATCAATGGATGTATTAGAAGCCTCAAGGATAGCTATTGTGATTTGTGCTAGTTGTTTTGACTATTCCCACTAAGTTTCCCTTAGTCATTTCTAGCTTGCTCTAGCTCTTGGCTTGCTCCAACATTGGTTATTTCCTTGGCATCCTCCTTGGCAATTGTGGCTTCAATCACTTGTTCATGATAGGTCTATTGTTCGTTGTTTGGATAACAAGCATTTAGTTGTTTTATGCTATATTGATGCTAATGGGGCCCCTTTTTTGTGCTTCGATGACGCATTGATGCTTGGGAAAGGCTTTTGGATTGATTAAAGCTTGTTTAGCTTAGTTCTTGAAGGGATTTTTGCACAATACCTTGTGGACAACAAGGATTCACTATGCAAGCATATGTATTGAATGCCTTCATATACTTCGAGGATGCTATATGTATGCATTGATGCTTAGCATTGATTCTTATGCGTGAATATGCTTATGTAGAGCTCTAAAACTTAGATTTGAGATTAGTTGGTTGCATTTGGATAGTGGCTACTTATATTGAAGTTTTAATAGTTACTAGTTTAAAGGCACTTGGATGTTATGAGATTTGTGTTAAGCTTTCCTTTGCTCTTGGATATTCCAAAGTCACTTTTGTGGAAGCACTTTGATATTTTATTGCAAAGCTTTTGGACCCTTGAGTTAATCGGAAACTCTTACTTGCTCATCTACATATGCTTAGCTAGTTATGATCTATATTGCTTGTGCAGACGTTGATGAATATGGGCTGGGGTGATTTAGCTTTGGTTTGTACACCTTGCACGTTATCCTATCAGATAGGCTTTTAGCTTGGATGCATTCTTGGTTATGTACTTGAGCTTCATTGTTTATATGTAGCGAGTTACTTGCAAATTGGAAAATCTCTGTTGCTTTTGGGAGATCTCATATGCCCACTTGGCTTATGGACTCGATACACTCGTGAATAAATATAATATATATGTGACATACCTACCCCTAGCTAGGCTAAAGGAGGTGACATTTAGTAGTTTCTTGGACACCTCTCTATGAGTAGTAGCATATGATCTAATAGGATACATTAACTTAGAAAACCAGATAGTATTTGAGTCTATCTTGCAACAAAACATTAAGACCTCAACTGAAAGGATTAATCTCAAAGTTTCTTAAACTATGAAGATATCCTAGACAATAGTATAATGCTCAGCTAATAAAGGACACTTTGTAATCAATCAAAGGTGAGAGTTGGCTAATACCACACCTGGTTCAAAGAGAATGGAGCTATCTTTTAAAGGTCCATGGCCATTAGGACCTATGCTCAATTGGTGATAAGTTGATTCTATCCTACCAAATTACATAGATATGTTCTTGGGGAGATCAGTGTGTATAAAAATGTGTACCATGTGAGTTTGAAAAAAGTTAATATAAAAAAAGATAAGCTTACTTATGTACATTTATAGAAGGAAATATTTTAAAATGCATAAATTTATTCATAGAAGGGATTTTATATTGCACATGAATTGAAAAAAGAAAAGAGAAGGGTATTGTTAAACCATAAATTGGCATGACATAAGGGTATGGTGAACCTCAATGAGTAAACATAGCACCACTATTCTTTAGCTTACTAGATCCACTTTCTCAAGTCATGATCTTACAAAGTCGATGTAAATATTGTCCATTAATGCACTCTTCAACCTAATTGTGTTAACATTAGGTGATTTGGTATGCTTAAGTCCTTCATAAGACTTGGCTTTTAATACCCTTCTAATCAATTTTGCTTACACCATTTTTGCTGTCACCAATGCACCTTGAAGCTCAATTTTTGTTGGCATGGGATGAAAGTTGGGATGGAGGATCATCTTGATATAATGTTACCTAATCATTGGTACACACACACACACACGCACGCACGCACGCACGCACAATGTGCATGTGTGGGTCATAGGTAAAGTAAGCATGAAGCTTCAAATATTTAATTAGATCAATCAAATTACACGATCTTGTTAACAAGGGCATTTAGACTGCTCAAATTGCATCATCATGTTAAGAAGGGCAAGACAACATATCAACAATTGCTTCAAGGTAAGAGGACAAATCAACACTATCTCAAGGATAGTTATATAAGTATTCTTTGTTGTAGGATGGAGCTTCAAGGATATAAGTCTATGCCTCCACTTGAGCAAAACTTGTTAAGTAACATGATGGCATGTATTGTGCCACGAAAATCCAAGATCCATTCTTGATTAGTAAAGTGTTAGGTGGCAAATAAGTACCACCCATTAGTCAAAGCAAGGGACCTCTAGTGTATAAAACATATATTGTGATGGAATGGATTTGGATACCAAAATCCCCTGCTAAACCGCCTCCATCAGCTGAAGGCCAGAGTGCCTCAAAAGCATGGCACAGGAGGAAATCTAAGAGAAACTCTAGGTCTCAAGGCAAGAAACCAGACATGACTGTTCGAAGGAAAGAGCCCCAGCCTAGCATGCTAAATAGACAGATGTCATACGTAGCCATTGAGCAGGCACAAAAATCATTAGCGCCCAAGGAGCCTTTGATTCCCCAAGGGGAGAACACATAGGGACTTGTTGGGCCTAAACGGTATAAACTTCATGGGTAGAGCTCAAAACTCACAATATCATGCATATTTATGTGCATCTCGTAATTAAACTTATTTATATTCATGTTATGCTTTTATAAGACTTATGATATGGCCTTGTTTAATGAACTTAAAACTTTGTAGTTAGATGCCCTAGTTAGGATTTTCATGTGTGGGTTGCAAATGCGTAAAATCAAGGAAGATAATAAGAAAATTGTATGTTTGAGTTAATCATTGTTATTATTATTGAAGGATGGAAACAAAAGATCAACATTTCATCTATTTGTTTTTAGTTTTGTTGTATTTATGACATTGAAAACAAGTTGACAAAAATCACAAGTGCATGCTAATGTGAGAGAGAGAGAGAGAGAGAGAGAGAGAGAGAGAGAGAGAGAGAGAGAGAGAAGAATAAGAAGAAGAAGAAGTAGTAGTAGTGGTAGTGGTAGTGGTAGTGGTAGTGGTAGTGGTAGTGGTAGTGGTAGTGGTAGTGGTAGTGGTAGTGGTAGTGGTAGTGGTAGTGGTAGTGGTAGGATGAAAGATGATAGATATATGGATTGAAATGGAAGAACAAAAGTAGGCCTCAGCTATATGCAAGATCAGGAATGCTTCAAAAGTATATGGAACCATAGAATCTTCAATTGATGAGTTCAAAATGAAGTAGACATCTTGCTGTGTAAACAGACCCTCTTGGACCAAATCTGCCATAACTTCTAGTAGATGTATCCAAATGAGGCGTGCCACATGTCAAAACGTAGCTCTTGAAGAGTACTTTGACCTTATGTAAGTGGCTTAATTCCAACAATTAGGCACAATAAAAATTGTTCTAAAATAGCGTGCTGTCATGTCCCTGTCTGCACCATAACTAGCTCCATAATCAATAGGCTTCAACCACCAATGTGTCCCTTAGGAAAGGAAACTCATCTAATATAGAATCAAGCCTCCAAGAAGCTTCCTCAAGGGGTAAACCTATCCATTTGATCATATATTCAATGATAGAAAGAGATTGAAGCTTCTTCTCACGCTGGCCTATGACAATCTCTGGGATGTATTGAATAAGACCTTCTTCATCAATAGGTGGTAGCTCATCAACTGTATCAACAGGATCACCATAGAAAGGCTTGAGTTGACTAATATGGAATACATTATGAAGCTTAGTGGAAGAAGATAGCTCCAATCTATATGCCAAGTCTCCAATGCGCTTCAAGTTCCGACAGGGGCCATAAAATTTGTGAGCAAGCTTGTTACTAGATCCATATTTCAAAGTAGAGTACCTAGACTTGGGCACCTTTAATAAAACCAATTCTCCTTCTTGGAACTCTAAAGGCCACCTTTTCTCATCAGCATACATCTTCATTTGGTCTTCAGCTCTCCTAAGATTCATCTTACATTGCCGAAGAAGGGTTTGCATTCTTTCCAACTCTTCTTCCCCATGAGGGTTGATTCTTTCATTAAAAATGATTGTGGGTTAGCGCACCTTATAGCCATACATAGCCTCAAAGGGTGAAACTCCAATTCTAGCATGGGTAGAGTTGTTGTAGGAAAACTCAGTCAAATATAATCAAGAATCCCATGAATTTTGGACATCATAATAGAAATGGCGAAGATAAGTCTCCAACCATTTATTTACCCTTTCTTCTGTTACTCATGAACTTCGAGTCTCTGTCATGAACAATCACCTTCAATCTGTAGTGCAAGACTTGAGGAATTATTGCCCCATGGTTTAGCTTAGAGAAAAGTTAGTAGAGAAGGAACTTGAAATATTTCTTGGCAGCCACCATTGAAGCTTCATCCAAAAGCTTGGAAGAGAGAGAAAGAGAAGCTCCACTTGAAAAGTAACCACACTTTAACTCCCAACTAAGCTCGGTTACCTCCCATTTGAACTAATTACCTCTAGATTGCATGAAAATTCGATGACGACATGCTATTTTAGCCTTCCACCACCATATCTTACCTTGAAGATCTCTAGATATAGTCTCTTGCTAACTGTAGATGGCCTGCAAGCCTCTACTAGTCACTGTCTTTGTCAAGTGCTTGTTTGAAATTGATTTTTATGGAGAAAAATTGAAGTGAAATAGAAGGAAAAATGGATCAAAGACCAATATTCTGATACCACTTGTCAAGAAGTGAATTGGAGAGAGAGAAAAAGGAGAGAGAAGATTGTAGAAGAGAGAAGAAAGAGTGCAGAAGAGAGAGAAATAGAGTGACAAGGAGAGAGAAAGACTAGAATAGGAGAGAGAAAGATAGGAAAGAGAAAGAAGCCATTGAAGCTGAGAACAAGGTGAAGAGAAGGACACTAATGTATTAATGTGTCAAAAGATGATAAAAATTACATGTCCTCTCCTTTTATACCAATGTTAGTGTGGCATGGCATGGCATCAATATTATTCACACACTAAATACTTATTCTTCCCAGCTTCTTACACTTTCTAGGAAATGTTTGGACTTTGCTAGGGTGATGTTAGCTATTTTCTTCGAAAGGTTCTATCCACATAAGCAACCACTATTATAAAATACATGTGTCATATGCATTCCAACCTCTACATACAAATCCTTAGAGCATATTTACTTTCATTTCATTCTCCCCTCCTGAGAACAATGTTAAAGATTCTAGATTGAATGGGCTCCTTGTCAAGCTATTCATAGGGATCACAACACAATTTCTCCCTATGGTAATTGATGTTTACTTCTTCCCATGAACATGTGTCCCCTTAAGTAATCGAGGTTTGTGTGATTTCCAATTTCATTTTTCTTTCTTTAATAATTGATACTAGCTCTTGAAGTAAAAGAACCATCAATGAATTGTGTTTTAGAGTATGGTAAAAAGTAAAAGACCAAAGCATGAATTATATGAATAGCTAATGACTTAATAAGATAAAAGGAAATGTGTTTAATATGATTGTTTCCATCTTTGTTATTTATGTATGTTAATCTGCGTGTTTATTTATGTGTTTCATATGATTGATTCCATCTTTGTTACTGCAAATTATGCACAAATTGTAATTCAAAGTGTGATAGGAATCTTAATGAAGTCTAAGATGCATCTGGTTGGGGGTTTTCATGAAACTATGAAAATCTAAAACAAAGCATGGTTCATTAAGTTGGATACTAAAGATAGGATTTACCTAAAGTTGGTATTAATAATTAGAAAGAAGTAGTTTTAGCTCATTAATTACCTTGCATATATCCAAATGAAATGGTGAAAATCAATCTATAACTTGGAAGTCAACATCCAAGGGTCACTTTTTAGAAAATGTGTTGCAACCTCTATTAACAAATATCTTAAAGATCCATCCATGAAGTATATGAGCAGCTAATGACTTAATAAGCTTGTAAATAAAAGGAAATGTGTTTAATATGATTGGTTCCATTTTTGTTATTTGTGTCTTAGAATATGTGTGCTTATTTATGTGCATTATATGAATGATTCCATCTTTGTTATTGCATATTACACATAAATGTAGTTCAGAGTGTGCTTAGAAATCTTTGTGAAGTCTAAGATACATTCCATTGCAGTATTGAAATAATTGAATGCATGATTGGCATTTTCCATACAACTACAAAAATCTAAAACAAAGCATGGTTTCTTAAGTTGGATACTAAAGATAAGATCTACCTAAACTTGGTATTAACAATTCCAAAGAAGTAGTTTTCCTTCATTAAGTACCAAAGCATATGTCCAAATGAAATGGCTAAAATCAATGTGCAACTTGGAAAACAACATGCAAGGGTCACTTTCTAGGAAATATTGTAGAGACCCATCCGTGAATAGTATGAGTAGCTAATGACTTAATGAGCTTGTACATAAAAGAAAATGTGTTTAATATGATTTGTTCCATATTTGTTATTTTTGTCTTTTAAAATGCATGCTTAATAATGCATTTTATATGATTGATTCAACCTTTGTTATTGCAAATTATACAAAAAGTATAAACTACTATAGTTGAATGCGTGCCCTTAAAAGATAACAAACCATGTCATATACAAGCCTTTGGAGAAGTCACCCATCTTCATGATGCTCCAGTAAGAGACTCACTAACTATATACTTTCTGAAATATTTGTTTCCATCTCCTCTTGCATAATCTAGTGCAAGTTGTTAATCAAGTGTATTAGATGGTTTTCTTCAAGCTCAAACTTTTGCTAAAAAGGAAAGTTTCAATCAACATGACTAGGAAGTAGTTTTGTTTTTTGGGTTGTATAGTGTGTGTGGTAGGACATGTCTATTGATTGGCATGCACTGTGAGTTCAACATATGCATATCATGAGATAGTCCTTTTGTGCCACTTGGTTGCATGCATGTGTATGCATTTGCATGTATGCATATATGTGTGTGATAGGAGGGAATGATTCAATTGGCATGCATCATGAATTCAACATATGCATGCCATGAGGACTGATTAGGTAATCCTATCTTGTCATTCATTATGTGTATGTGTGCACCCTTCACATGCATGTGTGTGGCACGGGAAATGTTGATGATTGGCATATGCTATCTCATGAGGCAATTCTCCCTTGTCATGCATTACTTGTATGTTTGAGTTTTTGTGTGTATGTGTGTTACCTTGTCACTTATGGGACATGTCAATTGGCATGTGTCATGTATATATGCCATGATATCTTTGGGTTGTGATAGATGTGTATAGAGGGTGATTATCAAATAGGTTCTCAATCATGAATTTGATAAGTGAGTGTCTTTGGACAAGTATTCCACAATTGACTTGGCACTATTTCGTGAACTTGGCATAGAGGTGTCACTTTGATTGTGGCACCCTACCTTCTCCCTTGGTATGGATGGGCACTTAGTCATGAATAAACAAGTGATGGGTATTAGTCATGTATTTGGCTATACAATGTCCTAACACTGTAATTGTTTGGTATTGTTTGATGGGATGGGCATTTGGGTTGTATATTTGTCCAAAAAATATCATCACATGTGTGTAGTTTTAAAAAAACTAGTAATGTTATTGTATTTTTTATATTAATGAGTAATAATTTGATGCAATTTATGCTACATTTTCAACATTTAAATGATATCATGCAATTGTGCAGTTCAATTGATGTTTATATGTAACACTAATGTAACTCAAGATTGATATTATACAATTATGTTTTTAAATCAAAGATTATATGTTACACTAATTTAACTTAAAGTGATCATATACAATTGTGTTTTGAATTGAATATTATATGAAACACTTATTTAACTAAAAATTGATACAATATAATTGCATTTCTCAACACCAATCTAATTCGATATTGATATAATTTAATTACATTTTAAAGACTAAATATAAAAATAGGAAACTCTCTCTTGTTCACTAATGATCATGTTTTTTAACTCAATGTGCAATGATCTTATACAATTCACATTACACTTTTAATGTCTTTTATATCTTGCATGATATGAAAGACAGTTTCAATGTCTTTTATATCATACAATCATTTGTATTATAACAAAATTATATATATGTGTGTGTTTTTAAATTATGATTATGAGTTTTACCAAGTTTTCATAATGTCTTTATATGCAAGTTTAGGGTTTACGACTTCATCATCATGCTTACATGCTTGCTTTTCTTTATTGTAGAGAGTTTGTGATTTGTAAAGATGGTCCTCAATGTTGCCAAAGCATCCTCACATTTGCTTGATAGAGACCATATCATCTAAAACAAAAGAGTAGATATCACTCATCAATAGTAATGATGCTGCTTTTGTTAACTTCTGCCAATCGGCCATGTGCAACCATGCATACTATGTTGCATATATTAGCAAGGGCTTTCGCACCTTAGTGGTTGATGCACTCTAGGATCTTGGGAAAAATATGCATCTTTGTCACACACTACTTGGAAAATGCACTCAAGATGTTTAAAGATCTTAGGGAGTTAGCACCAATACGTGCATCGAAGAATACATTAGCTTTGTGGAACATAAAGTGGAGAAAGGAGGTATCAAGATCAATAAGGACAAGGACTTGTCCAATGTGACCTCTCTACCAAAGCGTCTCAGGGCCACCATAGGTGCAAGTCTTAGTTCCAGTCCCACAATGTAGTAAGATGATTCATCATGGGTAGGAACTATGTTGCACACATTGAGGAATCACCAATGCATGCCAACAATCGACATTTCCTTCAATACTATATCAAGCCATGCAGAGTCATTAACCAAGGTGCCTTTGTACAATGTGTCAAAGCCACCATATATGATGTTAGTTATTTTCCTTTAGATTTAAAATATTACATTAAAATCTACAAGGGCTCCAACAATGCTAAGCTATAGCAATTCCAAATGGAGCATGGGATGTAGAAGGTCAATGCATCAATTATGTGATGCATTGCCTTTACAGTGAGCCCCCTTGGGTTATGGTCTTCCCCTTCTTCAATGGAAGTATACTAAATGATATATTGATGTTGGGTCCTTTTTAAGAATGTAAATATAGAAGAAAAATCAAGGGCTTACATAAGCCATCAATGGGTTTCAAACTCGATCCTGACATGGTGCCTAATGCACAGGAGATGGCCAAGATTATGGGCATTATCAACAATATGCCAAACATTATTCATGCATTGGTGGATGGGATGAAGGCCATGCATAGTGCCGATGTCATCCATTCAAACTTGCATGCCAACAAATCGGTACTAGACTTCACCAGAGATAACACCCCTAAGGTGGGTGCAATAGATTGGGGTCTAATGCTTATTTTTGGCATGAAAAGACTAGCTATGGTAGGGTAGACCTAGCATTTGGCATGCATCATGAATTCAACATCGACATGTCATGAGCCAATCTTGTCCTATCACTTAGTGCATAAGTATGTGTATATGTGTGCAAGTGTACACATATACATGTATGTGCATGATAGAAAGGGGCCGTCTGATTGGCATGCATTATGAATTCGATATATGCATGTCATGAGGACTGATAAGGCAATCTCCTACTATCACACATTGTGTTTATGTATGTATGCTTTACACATATGTGCATGGCAAGGGGGATATTATTGATTGGCATGCATTATGCATGTTGTGACACAGTTCTCCCTTGTTGTATATGTGTTGTCTTGTCACTTGGAGGTTATTGGACATGTGGATTGTAATGAGTCGTATATTTGGCAAATACATGCCATGATACCTCTATCTTGTGATGTGTGTGTATAGGGCTAAAAGGTGCTTGCCAAATAAACACTATATCTCGTGAATTTAGAAAGTAAGTGTCTTTTGACAAGTATGTTTGAGTTGACTTGACACAATGTCACGAACTCAATATAGAAGTCCTGTTTTGATTGTTACTCCCTCCCTCTCATTGGGCATGGATGGGCACTTGATCGTGAATTTGGCCAAATAGTATCCTGATGATCTAGGTATAAATAAACAAAGTGATGGGCATTATGTCATGTAATCAGAAAAATAATATCTTGATATGTAAATTGTTTGATATTCCTTGATGTGATAGGCATTTAGTCATGTATGTGACTACAAAATGACCTAGCACATTAATTGTTTGATAACATTTTATGGGATGGGCATTTAATCATGTATCCGTCTTGAAAATATCCTAATCTATGGATTGTTTTATTTCAAATGTTGCAATATTTTTGTGTTTTTTAAGTCAATAGTGAACTCATAAAATTGGAATTTTTAAATCAAAGAATATATACACATCTACAGAAACGTAAATTGAAATCATACAATTGTATTTTTAATATAAGATTATATGCAATCATTAATTAACTTTAGACTATTTTATACAATTATGCATCTCAACGATTTTCATTGTGTTGTTTACATTAAGAAAAAAATAGAACACACACACACACACACACACACACACACACACACTCTCTCTCTCTCTCTCTCTCTCTCTCTCTCTCTCTCTCTCTCTCTCTCTCTCTCTCTCTCTCTCTCTCTCTCTCTCTCTCTGCAACCAACATGGACTACATGAGCACTTTCTCCTTTCAATCGACATGGACTACACGAGCACTTTCTCCTTTCCTCTCTCGCCTCTCTCTCTCCTCCCCTCTCCCTCTCTCATTTTTGAACATGAATAGCAATGGCTTAATGGATTATGCAACCAATACCAACTATATGAGCACCTAATATTATGCAAATTCCAATGACATTATAGATATCATGTAATTGAGCGATTTCGATAAAAAATAGGAATATGGCTCTTTGTCTCTCCTCTCTCTATCTCTCTCTATCTCTTTCTCTTTTGCGATCGTGTTTATTAGCTCAATATGGAATGAGTTAATGTATTTTATGTGGCATTTTGAAAATATGTTACTGTGCAATTGTAAATTTTCTTTGAAAATTATACGAATTCTTTTCATGAGAGCACTTTGCAATTTCTTTGGTTAGTGTTTATTGCTATGATAAAACACATGTTTTTCTTTACTGTAGAACATTATCAAAAGTTGTGTCATCATATATGTGTGCTTCTTAATCTTGAATAGTATATGTGAGTTTTCAAGGTTTCATACTACAATCCTATACTACAATGGAGTTCACTTACAATTCGTAGATTTAGGTTTTCCCATTATACTTCAAAACCTTTTAAAAATTTATTATAGAGATGAGAGTTAGCAACTTGTGAAGATGGCACTTGATGTTGCAAAGGCATTGTGCCTTTGCTTGGTGCATGTCATATCATCGTTGACCACACAAATAAGCAAATCTTGTTGATCAATAGCAATGAGATTGCCCTTGTAAACTCCTATAATAGGGAATGTGAGGCCACACACATGCTAGTACAAAGCTTAGGGCACTTGGTTTCATTAATTCAATCTGGAATGCTAAGAGTAATCTACTTTTGTGTCACATGATGTTGGGCAATGCACCAAATATCTTAGAGGATCTCAATGAGTTAACACTAGCATCAACTTTGAGGGAGAAGCTAGCACTTTGACATACACACTGGAAACATGAGAGGGCATGCTTTAAGTGAGCAAAGGACCTATTAGGCCAGCGCAACCTCACTTCCCAAGCGATTGAAGACTACCATAGGTCAAAGTCCATGGCGGGGTCTCGCAAGTCAACTAGGTGGTTCATCAAGGATGGGAATCATTATGCACATATTTGAAATCATCAATGTGTGCCATCAATGGGTATTCCATTTAATGTCCTCATGTTTGACAATGTGATAGGTCAAGGTGCCTTAGGAGAGTGTGTGGATGTCACTATAGAGGACATTATGTACTTGCCTTCCAAAATTGTATATTGCACCAAAATGTATAAGGGATCAGATAATGCAAAGCTATAGCAATTGTAGGTGGACTGCAACATGCAAAAGGTCAATGCATTGATCGTTTAGTGCATTGCCTATGGTTACTTTATTCCCTCACTTCAATGGTGGCACATTAAACGATATACTTATATGGGCCCCTTTCACAAAATATAAAGATAAAAGAACAATTGAGCACCTCCACAAGTCCCAATATGGTTTCAAACCTAATCCTGATGTGGATCCTAGTGCTGAGATGAAAGCTAGAATCCTAGGTGTCGTGGACAATATGGCTAGCATCATTCATGGAGCACTGATAGGCGGGATAAAGGTTATGCATAGTGCTAGTGTCATCCATTTGAATTTACATGAAAATGACTTAGTTTTGGACTTCATTAGAGATAAAACCCCTAGGTTGGGTATTACAGATTGGGGTGTGATGCTCAGTGGAGACATGGTGAGGCATCTCGAACACTCTATGCTTCTAGCTCTAGAAAGTTTCAAGCATGACCTAATGAGGGCAGTTTACCAGTCCAAAAACAAAGCGAGTGCCTACCAAGCCTCTCTCCCCATGCGAGTTTTCATGTGACACAAGTAGAAGAAGCATAGATGGCCTTGGCTAGGGCTTCTTCTTTTTTTGGCCATGCAATGATAATCGTGGATAATGATCATTGGAAACATGCATGGAAGAAAATTGAGTAATTTAGGATTGGCTTTTCCCCTCTGTCTTATCACTCAATATGGCAAGAAATTTGATAAGATAAATTACAAAATTGAGTTAAAAATGCACATGCTAAGCTATTCAGAGAGGATAGCCAAGATAGGACCAAGCTCAACAAGGGGTGTCTATGCCTTTGCAGGATATATGTGGAACTCTACTCTCAAGAAGGTATCAAGATCTAGGAAGGGCATTTGCACAAACCTATCATCTAGTATCATATGATCCTTGGCCTTCCATTCTAGTACATGATATCTTTGTTTGAAGCATCCTTCACCTCCCTATCCAACCATAAATGTTGGCCTACCCACCAAAATTCAACAAGGTAGAGGATGAGCGAGCTAACTGCATAGACATCAAAATCCTTGTAGACTAGCAAAGTGGAATTTAGATTTTAGGTACAATCCATGGCATTCTTCTCCTTTTCACATCTCCTCTACATGGCACTCTTTGATGACATGTTGCTCTACATCAAGGTTCACAATATGCTAATTAGACATGATACCCTTACAATGGAAGTCCTCTTACTTTCATCATAGAAGCCTTCTTAGGAGTCAAACATCTCAACTTCAGTACATGATACCCTTGTAATGGAAGCCCTGTTACTTTCATCATGTTTTCGAATGGCTTTAGCTACTTTTTAGCAGTTGGGATTTGGCATACATGCATGAACTTCTTTACACTACTAATGAAATGGTGTAATATCCTTGCACACCCACATGGGGAACCACCCCCCAAAAACAAATTAAAATATTTGGAAAAAATTTTACCTTCCCCCCCGGTCGTCGCCAACAAGTGGTGTGGGGGGGGGGAGGAAGACAGCATGTCGACAAGTGCGAAGATGATAGAGAAGATGATGTTGATGGAGGGGGAGGCCACGTGGCCAAGCACCCCCCTTGGGCGTATCGACCCCACTGTGGCCACCTGGAGGGGCCAAGGAGCCTCGCCGTCATGTGGACGGCAACACCACTTCACAACCTCTCCATGATAATAACCACCCTTCTATTATAAACCCCTCTTCCCTTTCCCCCCCATGCAATAGGAAGAGGCCTAAACAGCTTGGGCACTGGAGAGAGAGAGAGAGAGAGAGAGAGGAAAAGAATATTCCAAGGCTCCTCCTCCCTTTCTCCTCCTTAAAGGGTGGCCACACGCATTTTCTCATTTCCTTTTCCCCGAGATCATCCCCTAACCTGCATGCGGATTGCCCCTCTTCTCGAGCAAGAAGTCGTGTGCGAGTCGCATTTAAAAGAGAAGAAGACCATGGCCCCCAAGCAGAAAATATCACGCGCAGATGGCAATCCCTCAACGAGCAATGGAGCCTTAGGTGAGGGCATCACTGCCAATCCAACTGTAGTACTGGTGCATCTCAAGTATTCGAAGATGGAGTTTGCGAAGTGCATGTACCACGAGAAGTAGATTGCTTCATGTTAAAATCCATGCGTAACATAAGTAACATATAAGATTCTAAAGTATTAAGCATCGATAAGTCTTTGATTAGTCCATACTTAGGGCAATATTGTTTAGAGTTTGCAAGGTTACCTTAAGGGTTATGCACATAGACGGTGCGTGCATGGGAAAGATTATATGAAAGATATGTCAATGGTACACGAATTGATCTTGCATTAAAGTCTTGCATCCATCCTATGAAGGTTTCGCATTGAATAATGGTTAAATAGTTTATCTTGTGTTGCCAAACCATGAGTTGATTACAACTCACACAATAATTTAGGGATTATTTTACATTGGAAGATAGTCTTGCATCGTTACAAATTTGTCTCTCATTCTTCGCCTTAGAGAAAGGAAGATAAAGCCAAGTTAAACTTCTGCATCGTATCGCTCTTTGATCCCAAGGGGGAGAGAAAATATGCGATGGGAAAGGTTATCACAACTATTCTTGCAATGTTTGGATAAGAATACCATTGTTTTTGTTGATTGATCAAACAATGTCCCAAAGGCTTTTGCAGTTAAATTGATTTTTGGGATGTGATTTGGATGATTATTCCAAGTGCTTGTGTATGATAGTAAATGCATGGCAGGGGACTGTGATGACAAGTTGCCATGGGAATAAATGAATGTTTTCTTGGAAGATGATATTAGGCTGATTGCCTTGTTTGTGCTTGATTCATAACCTGATTAATTAAGGAAAGGATATTTTATGCGGGTGGATCATCTCCAAGGTCACACCACGCTTTAACCCGAGAAGGGCACTACTCGATTCATGAGCCAAAGGTTGAGTGGTGAAAAGGCCAACCACGAAAATGATGTTTCACTCCTAGGGTGTTTGTGGGTTAGGTGGACCTCTGGACACCCCTTACCGAGTCCAGAACGGAGTTGAGGATCCCCGTGGCCCCAACGTCTGTGGCATTGGAAGATCTTATTCGAGATAAAGGATGGAAATTATGGTGCCATGTGATTTGGATTGGGTACTTTTGTAGGGCAGACGAGACATATTTCTCCTATATGGACAAGAGGCAAAGATTAATTTGAAGATAAGTTAAGAAACTTGTTTAACAAAAGAATTGCTTGTTTTGTTTTCGTGTCGATGCTATAAATGACTCAAATGAACCATGTTCCCTAAAATGCTTAATTAAGGAGGCTGGTTTTAAATGTCACACGTAAATGTGGTAGGACCTACTTAGATAACTAAAGAATGCCTATTAAGGGAAGTGATTGGGCAAGACCCTCAATGGGTCCACTGCCCTATGGCAGGGTGGTCCCAGAGAACTAGGAGGCTTCTCACAAGGTTTTACAGACGTCTAGGCCTTACCAATTGTTAGGTTAGAACCCCAATTCATGCCATTTTAGGGGACCGGAATGGGACTATGCCCTATGGGCAAAGAGGTTGAGTGGTGCATTCCTCTCATTTCCCATTCTCTTTGAACCAAGTGTGACATGGTTTGCTTTGGCTTGGGTATCTTTGCGTAAAGTAGGATGTCCAGGACTCGACGCTAGAATGTTGATAGGAGACCTTGACCACTAAGAACCCAGATTTTAGGTCGATTCCAGTGGGTTCTCGATCGTGAAAGTGAACGTTCCATTGAGAGACGGACTCAAGAAACCCTAGACGACAAACCTTGTGACATTCCATGGGAGTGCCGGGCGGTGTCCCTTAGACTTGTCTCTCAATGGACCACTAAAAATGTGCTTGGATAGCTGATAGGAAAGCACATTATAAATATTCCCTAATGTAAGATATACCACTAGAATTTATGATATTCCCTAATTCACTCTATTCCCAAGGACTTTTCTTTTGGAGCTAAGACCTAACTTTGCATTAGGTTAGTCTGAGGAAGAAGCATTGGTTGTCTTTGAAAACTGGGAAATCAGTGTCCTCATATGCTTGAATACTATAGTGCACATGGAGATAACAAGTAATATTCATAAACATTGGTGTTCACATACTTATATTGTAATGTTACATGTTTAATTAACATGTAATTCATGTACACAACTTATTAATAATAAGCACAACATTAAAAGCATTATTTTAGGGGGCCGAAATGAAATTTTGTCTTACGGGCAGGAGGGTTGATGTACCGCACTCCCCTCCGTCTCCCATTATCTTTGAACCATGTGTAATGGCAAGTCTGCTTCAGATCGAATAAACCTGTAGAAGTGGAAACTCAAAATTACTGACGCTAGCTAGCTGTTAGGAGACCCATCTGATTTTAGGAACCCAAAAATTCAAGTTAATACTAGTGGGTTCGCTGGACGAAACTCTTCTGTTGCGATGTAGACTTAGTGGGGTCTAAGTGACAAACCTCATGATGTTCCAAGGAAGCATTGGGCTGCATCATTTGGAAACCTACTGATGGACTACAAAAAGATCTCCTTTGGAATGAGCCTGGCAGACACCTCACAACATAATTGAGGTGAACAAGAGGAGTACACGTTGGATTCACTAGTAGTAATAAGGGGACGTCACCTGCGTGCAAGAAATATATGAAAATACCCTTATCTACCCCCTATTTATGGGACCTTACCTTATAAAATGTACCTTGCTTCCCTTAAATAGCCCCCCTCCCTTACACTCATGTGGTACCATATGGTAAACCCTAGTGGACCCCCCGGGGAGGAGTATCATTGTGAAAACTTTATTACATTATCATCAATATAGTAGCAAACTTTGATTTTGAGAGCCTTCTACTAGGGAAAATCTATCGGGGATAAGGATGCATGTGCCTATGCCACCCATGTATTACTACATTGATAATACCCACACACTTGTTTGCTGTAAGGGGTAGGTGCCTATCACTATAACTTTATTCTTTATTCTTTCAGTGACGTTTCAATAAGAAAGGCCGATCACACATTGTGACTGTTAGAGTCCACCATAGCACTTGCTTCTAGTTGCATGGTTTCACATAGGGCTTCCTCCCTTCAGCTGATATCAAAGTTGAGTTCAACGAGCTTTTCCTTCAATTTACTTTAGTTCAGATTTGAAAAGCTTCTACTCAAGATTTATGGTAGTCATGGCTTCTTCCATTTGAGATGATCTTTGATCTCCGACTTCTTCAAGCTTGTGTCGACTTCTTTTAGGCCTTGAGTAGGCTTTTTTGAGCACCTCTAAGTGCTTACCCACCCGTTGGGGATAAAGGCACATGTGCTTAGTTACCTGCATATTCCTATACTAATAGTACCTACACACCTATACACTATAGATGGAGGGCATCCATCAGTATCACTTCACTCTTTATTCTTTCAGTAATATTTGAATAAAGGAAAGGTTAGTCACACATTGTGATTGTTGGAGTTCTCCCTTATATATATATCGCTCCTTTCACCATAGCACTTGCTTCCACTTGTGTGCTTCCACTTTGGACTCACTCCCTTCAATTGGTATCAGAGCCATTGCACTAGCATTGAAGAGCTCTTGCCTTTAGTTTGCTTCACAGACCACTAAGACAAAGCTTTAGCTTGAAGGTTCAATGGCATCTCAACCCTCTTCTTTTCAAGTAGGACTAGCATCATGATCAGCATGATTTGTGCCAGTTTTCTAGCTCCTATCCATGGCACCATTGTAAAGATTGGTAGTGTAATGGGAACACTAGACTGTGCTCGAGAGACTAGACTAGATGCAAGATTTGTTACAAGAATTCTAATTACAAGATAATCCCATGTAAGGGCACAAGGTACAATGATAACTTAACAAGATATGGAAAATCCCATAACCCGAGATTGTAGGTATAGACAATATGACTCGATAGGATATGAAGGATCCCACAATGCGAGACCATAGGTATGGATACAAGATATAAGAATTACAAGATCTCCTTTGACGGGGATGAAAAAGATACAAGACAATAATAGACAAGATCTCATACTACGAGATTATAAGGTGGCAAGACAACAGGAGTATAAATGGAAGACAAGACAAGACTTAGACAAGAACTAGAACTGGAACTCAAAGTTACTTACTTGGAGGTCTTGACTCCTTGAGCTCCCAAGGATGGCATTGGCAAGACTGAGGAGCTCAGTCGTGAGCCCCTCCTTTTATAGGTGTTGGAGGGCGACTAAAGTTCTTCTAGAATATTCCATGATGACATCACTGATGATGTAGGCAATGACATGGCATATCTTCTAGAAGGTTCTATGATGACATGGCAAGAGTGGGTTCGCATGGTTGGCTTGAGGATGTCTTGTTAAGGGTGTGTTTGCATGGGGTCTGGATTCATATGGCATGAGCAAGAATTAATCCATACACTTGATCATGGCATGTCCATGATAGGCAGCTCTTGTAGCTCCTATAGCATTTGACAAAGCTTTGATACCTCTCTCAGCATTGTTTGGGACCTATCGGAGCATTCTTTGCAAGTACATACCCCATTCATTATCTGTATGTCCAGGACAATTTGTTGTAATACAAACAAGGGCAACCATTACTTCACTATTTGAGATTCACTGATGCTCATCCACCCATGTATTGATGCTAGGATGCTTGGTACATGCCTTGAGATGCTTCTTGAATAGGTTTGAGATTTTTTTGCTTAGTTTGAAGCAGGGTTCTTTGCTATATATATAGTGGGCAGTGAGTATTTCACTTGAAAGTTTTATGCATTGAAGGCTTATATGCTTCTTAGGTCCATGTACATACTTGGCACTAATGTATGGGCATGGACATGTTTATGCTGACATTTGAGGCTCCATTTTGAGCCACATTGGATGCTTTGGCACCTTGATTTTATACTTTAGTCACTTTCATCATTGCCATTATAGGCTTGAAATATATATATTGGGTTTTATACTTCTACATGTATGCTTTATGGATCTTGGATGTCATCACCATGATGTTTTGAGCTTTACTTGCTTATCTAGCATGCAGATTTTGCTTAAGTAGGAGCTATTTGGCTTTGTGTATTGAGCCACATTGGCACTTGGATGTAATATAGAGCATTTGGTTTATGTAGTTGAGCTTGGGCCTATAATAATAAGATAATGGGACTCATTGTGACATTTACATGCTCTCTCGATATTTATTGGATGTAGTTTTCCTATTGTGGGCTGATTTGAACTCTTGGCTTAAACCTAGTACTTATGTTTGTTGGGGTGTTGTCAATGGTATCTATATGATTTTGGGTCATATATTGAGCTTTGCTCATCAGTGGGTTATGCATTTGGTAGTTCTCTTCATTTACCCTTGAGAATACCTTGTGCATGACGTTTATGCCTATTTCATGTATGGTTACTGACACATTGTAGTTGTGACAATCTTTAGTGCCAATTGTTATTGGCTTCTTTCTTCTTGGTTACTTATAGTTGATTATTGGCATATTATTGTGGTTTATTACAACACCTTGTCATTTTAGTTTTATGCATTCTATTTGAGGGTAGTCAATTGGACTTGATAGTCTTTTGCTGATAGTTTGTGGACAACTCCTTATTTTGGTAGTATCTCTTGTCTCTTGCTTGATTTAACAGTGGTTTTAGGACTAATTTGTAGGGTATTATAGCACCCTATCTTTCCCTTCTATGTTCTTGCTTGGTCTCATTATGGCCAGTGATTATTGTGGTAGTACTATCTTCAATGTTGAGAAACTAGATGAGACCAACTATAGCTATTGAAAGACCAAGATATGGCAAGTTTTAGTGCAAAAATTGCAGGTTAGACCACTCAAAAATAGAGGTGCCAAACTTGAAAAAATTGTGGTTAAGGATTGGGATAAACTAGATGAACTATGCAAGTCCACAATCATTTTATCACTCTCTAAGCAAATTCCAACAATGTTGTAATTGGAAATTAGACTACATATGAGATTTGGATAGAGATTAGGAATCTTTATGACAAGTAGAGTGAAACAGTTGATGCACCTCCACATAAAGGAAGGACTTCTATGTTTGTATACTTGAATGAGTTTCACTCCATCATTAGCCATTTTGCTTCGTAGGCGATTGAGTTCAAGGATACTTTGCATCCTTTATTTTTTCTTGGTACTCTACTTGAGTCATGGGACACTTTTCTGAATGGCTCTCTATGCTAAGGATGGGCTGAAATTATAGGATGTTGAGAGTGCCCTTTTGACAAAAGAGGTGAACATAAAGAATTGGATGCTTCCTTACGTTAGATGCATTGAATTTGAGAGGCTGGTACGATGGAAATGGCCATGGTAGAGACTCTAATAGGTCTCAGTCTAGGACACATGGATAGTCTCATAGTAAGTCCTATGTTTGTAAGTCTAGTCTTACTTGTCATTATTGTGGGAAAGCATGTCATATTTGGCCACAGTGCCATAAAATGCACAAAGACAAGTGCAAGGAAAGGAAATGGTAAAGTGAAGAAAAAAAACTATGATCACAGCATTGTGTCTAGCAAGTCTAGTATCAATATTGAGGAGATTAATGTGATGTAGCCTGATATATCTGATGATCTTATCTTGGTAGCTTCTTCTTTGGATGCTTCACGACTATTTTATCAATATATACTTAGTGTTAGTTGATATATTCAGGGGCTTCCTTTCATGTGACCTCTCATAGAGAGAGGTTTCACTCCTATTGTAATATGATTGGATTTGTTCGTTTGGGTAATGACTTGGCATTGGAGATAGTTGGTATATACCGGCTCGCATGAAGAGCACCTTGAATGATGCAGGTTGTGTTGTCTCTTTTTGTGATTCTTTGTGGAAGATTATATGTGGAAATCTTGTTATTGCACATGGTGCTAAGTCTAGTACCCTCTATCCTTTGCTTGTATCTAGGTCAATTTAGCATGTTTTGGCTATGGTTGTAGTTCCACATGTATCTCTTTGGCATCATTTCCTTGAGCACATATCTTTAAAAGGAATGAAAATGCTTACCTTTGCAATATCTTCCACCCTTAAACTATAAGTATTTTGAGTCTTGTGATCATTGTTTATATGGCAAGTAGACATGTAGTACATATAAGAAGTCTGGCATGAAGTGCATGGGTCTCATTAAGATGTGTTGAGAAATAAGACATAGCCTAAGCCTTATCCAATGGTTGTATTAAGTAAGTGTGTGAGAGGTTGTTTAAAGTGTCCTAAAGGTCAAAGTATCTATCACTTTGTAAGATACTGAACGTGCCCGCCTAATGGTTATTCAAGCACATTTTTAGCGGTCCATTGAGAAACGAATCTAAGCATAGCTACTCGACACTCCCATGGAATGTTCCAGGGTTTGTCACCTAGGGTTTCCTAAGTCCACCTCGCAACGAAACGTTTGTGACCGAACCCACTAGGATCAACTTGAAATCGGGGTTCCTAGTGGCCAAGGTCTCCTAATAGTATTCTAGCGTCAAATCGTAGACATCCTACTTTACACAGAGATACCCAAGCCGAAGCAGACCCATGCCACACTTAGTTCAAAGAGAATGCAAAACGAGAGGGATGCACCTCTCAAGCTCTCTGCCCATAGGGCATAGTTCCATTCCGGTCCCCTAAAACAACATGAATTGGGTTCTCACCTAATATTACCTAAAGTTCGTATGACTATAGAACCTTGTGAGAAGCCTCCCAGCTCTCTGGGACCACCCTTCCGTAGGATGGATAGGGGTTCCGCCCACCCGCTTCCCTCAATGGCATTCTTTTGTTATCTAATTAGGTCCTATCACATTTATGTGTGACATTTAAAATCAATTTCCTTAATTAAGCCTTTTAGGGAATAGGGTTCATTCGCGTAACTTATGGCACTGACACGAAAAAAAGATTCAAACAAGTTCCTTGGAAGTAAACTTTATATTAGCATCTTAATTGAAATACAAATCTTGTCCAAAAAGGACAAACTCCACAATCCATGAGGATGCGCCTTATTTCCTCCAAGATTCCGCCCTTGCACTAGTTACAGGGCCTCTAGAATCTATCTCAAGTCACGTAGATCATTTGATTAGGTCCAGAAAAGGCAAGGAATTTATAATCAAAGCCTCCATGGCATCCAAACATCCTCCTACATTCAAACTAACCCACGGAGAGACCTCTCATGGCAGGTTTGGTCCACGTTCTCATCATGGTTATTTGGAACCCCCTTAGCTAGGGTTGGCGGTCAGCTGAGGGTAACTTGGTGCGCCCTCCATGAAATTCAACCTGATTCATTATTCAAATTTCTTTTGTGATTTTTTATCATATGTTCTTTTCATAGAAATTGAATCTAGTATTACAAGAACAAACAACAATGCAGGTGAGTGTTTGGATATCTGCTAAGGTGGCATCCTCGTCTTAAATGCTTACTGTTGCCCTTCTTGGGTCTTTCTTGCCTTGGCGTCATTTTACATCATCTTCCGAGGGATAGAGAATACCCTCCTTCTGACCTCTCTTCTATGTATTAGGGGTGAGCAATTACGTATTAGTTTTAGATGATAGCTTCCCTAGGTTACTATCCTTTGGATCTTATCTTAAGATCTTGATCTAGGATCTTATTTGGTCAGTTGGTAACCATTTTTTCTATCTTTAGAACTTAATCAGGGTTCTAAGTTTTCCCTAGGGTTTCCTTCCTTCAAGATAGCAGGAATTAATGTTCACTCCTTTCACAAGTCAAGCGTAAACTAAGTCTATTTACAATTCTGAAATAGTTGCGAGCATCGGATGTAACTTGGCGAATAGTCATTCTTCTTATGGATATGACATTCGAGTTTTCTTGTGTTAGCTTCAAGATATACCATATTTTGAAATTGATATTTCCAAGAGTGTTTTGCACGCTTCGCAACTAGTTATTGGGATAGAGATCAAAAGAGTATGTTGACTCTAAGTCAAAATATGGTTGTAAAGACAACTTGACCTATTTGCGACTAGAGTCCTAGTTGATGGCTTCACTTATCATGCAAGATTTCATTTTCCAAACCAGCCCTTTCAATTAAGCTTGACATTTCACATGCGTATCTTAAATCTACCTTTTTAAATGCATTCCCTATTATATGATGCAACTGAGGCGGTTCATGATATGCCATGCAATTCTAGATGCAAGTCTTTCCTGAGCTGACGATACAATGCAGGATTCCCATTCATGAAAATTCCTTCTAATGCATTCATGCAACTCATAAGGTGTGACCTAAATATTTAGATGTGAGTGTGTATGAGTTCATTGTAAATGCAAGTTAATTCATTACAATAGTCTACGGGATGCCATTGACCTATACTGAATATTTATGTACACCATCAATCTATGATGCATTTGCGAAAGTTTGAACCTAATACTTGACTTAATTACTGCAATAACCTGTAGATGCTTAATCTATTCACTACAGTTCATGGTTATTAACCCCTTTTCAACTACCTCTCAAAGTATGCAAGTTACTCGATGAGAGGTATGACTTCTTCCTAATGATGTCCATGCTTAAATCTTTAATTTCAATTACTAGACATGGTAGCGGTACCTGGTTTTGGAGTATCGAGTTAGCGTTCATGCCTGATAATCTATTCGTGTTGATGGTGGCATCTTTGCCCGATCCTTCTCCCATAGTTGCGGCTTTTGCAATTACTTGGGAGAGTTTATGCTTTGGGGCCATTTCAGAATTGGAAAGTGACCTTCACTTCTCTCGAAGGGCTCTTTGGTGATGGAGTTCCCTATGTCTTGTCTTGAATTTCGCGATCTCTTGTCTACTTAAAGGCAATCAATGGATTGGTTACGGGACTCACGATGGGGAGAGATAGTACTCGAGCCTTTGCCCAAGAAAGGATTTGTCTTCTCTCCCTCTTACTCTCCTTTACTACCTCTCCCTCTCCTTCTCTTCTTCTCAAGATGGTAGCAAAAGGTGGGAGAATAAGAATAACGTGTTGGTGGTAAGGAAGGGGGAGTTTCCCAAATGAAGAAGGGTGATAGTTAGGGAGAAAAGGAAGGGAAGAATTATCATCCTTCTTAGGGAGGGGGGTTTTATAAGGGTAAGGTGGTAATAATTTGGAGGGATAAGGCATCGTGGTAAGGAGGCCTTAACTCCACTCTTGGTCCTCGTGCTTATCACCATGCTACATAATAGGAGGTTTAGTGGGGTTTTGTTGTCGTCTACCTGCCCTCTCTCAGTGTTGACTTGGAGTTCCACTTCCCCCTTGTTGTCGTCATCTCCACCTATGTCAGCACTCAATTTAACTCCCCCTCCCTCCACCAACCAATATCATTGATGGGGGGGGGGGGGGAACACAATAATAAAGTTTTGTTAATAAAATTTTATTTTTATTTTGTAAAAAAAATAAGGGAAATTCTAACGGTGACGATGATGGAATAAAAAGGGGGGGGGGAATGTGACGGCGGTGACGGAACAGTGATGTATTACATCCTTCCCCCCCTAAAGGAATTGAGATGTCCTCATCTTAAAAGAAATTGGGGGTATTGTTGGTTGAGAGTACTCTCGTCAATCCATGTGGTATATTCTTCTGGATAATCCTTCCACTAGATGAGGTACTCTTTGAGGGTTCTACTCCTCAATCTTTTTTCCCGAATGTCTAGGATTCTATCTGGCAAGAGCTCAAGGAGTCCTTGGCTTGGCATTACAACTTGTTGATCATTGAATACATGGCTAGGATTGGATACATAATTCTTTAGAAAGCTAACATGGAATACATTGTGAACCTTTACATTCTTAGGGAGTTGGAATTTTTAGGCATTGGGCTGTAGACACTTGTATTGTAGTCTAGCATTGGGAAGATTATAGGTTCTGGTGATACAAGAATCTCCCTTAATCTTTCAGCCCCAAAGTACATGACAAGACGCTATTGGAAGAAAATCTTCCTACTGATGCATACATTAACTCAAATGTTTTGTATATAGTGGAAGGTGTAGAAATTCGGGCCATTATTATTATTCATAAGTGGAGACTACTTAAGGGAGTAGAGGGAATGAACTTTCTTGAATTATAAATGATTTTCCCCAGAGTGTTTCTTTCTGGAACCCACCAACTTTGCTATACAGAGAATTTGCTCACAAGTGATTGTTCTTGCCTTAGTGTGTCCATCCTCAGTGACATATATTTCATAAGGTGTGATGGCCACCTTTTCAAAAACACCCAACCTTCGAGCTAGCAACAGTTGAAGGTAGTCTCCATACTTTGCACCTCTACAAAACTCCACACTGTTCATGCATAGTTATCCTCCTTTGAAGTGGATTACGCCACAGAGAGAGAGGGATTTGATGATTTGGAGACGAGGACCTCCCAAAAGGGCCTTCACTTTGTTTGCAAAACACTCACCACAATTATGAGAACCTAGCAATTGATGGCAACATGATTTTTTTCATTGTGAGAGAATGGAATTTCTAAGGTGAACACCTTTTACCTGCATACGTGCTGTCATCCGGTAGGCATACTTCCTTTCTTAGGCTTCCTTGGGGACCATTATGGGAGTCGTGGACTTCGATCAACTTCAAAAAGAGTTGGTGAAGGCATTGGAGAAGAGCCACTTGGAGCACTTGTTGTAGAGGATGCATCACTATGTGTTGTATCGTCCCGCATAAGGAGGTAGAGAATTGTGGATGATAATGTCCCCAGCGGGGCACCAAATTATGACGAAGGAAATTTTGTATGGCAATCTCTATATTATGCCAAACTCCCTTCTGTCACAAAGTGAATGAGGTAAGGACACCACTTAGTCATGAAGAGCGGACTAGGACGCTATGCAAGAGGGAGAGGAGCTTGTGAGGGAGAAGAGAGGAAAACTAAGAGAGAGAGAGAGAGAGAGAGAGAGAGAGAGAGAGAGAGAGAGAGAGAGAGAGAACTACAAAAAATAGATGAATCAATAAAACTTAAGAGGGCACAAGAGATGAAGAACCCTCAAGACATAATCAATATACACAATATGGACAGCAATAGCATGGGCTTATTACACCGTAGAGCATGCATAAGCTATAGTAAGGGAATGAACTGCATAAGCTCATGAGAGAGAATGGAAAAGGCTTAATAGGGCTGCAGAAGGCCTCTTGGCTCTCTCTTACAAATTACAAAGGAGAAGGCCTCTTTATATAGGCCTTGAGGGTGTTTAGGGAGAAGGTTAAGATAGAATAGGAATTAACACCACCAAAACTGTATTAAGGCAGTTCCACCAATGTGGAAGCTCCATCTAGATGTTTTGTTGACCAATTTTGTACTTAATCAAGTTCCATCATAGGTGAGTTGTCTCCCTTCTCCCCCCCATAGCTTGAGTCCAAGAGCTCTCCTATAAAAAAATGTAGAGAATCTTCATAAAATAAGATCATATCTAGCAATAATGGAGAGAGAGTGTGAGAATTCATACATTACTACTACAATTAAGGATGATTTGAGGGTGATTTAGGAGGGAAATTCTAGTGGTTTATTAGCTTAAGAGAGAGGAGAAGAGAGGGTTAGGGTCGAGAGTCTAATGAATGATGTTTTATGGAAGTGTTAAGTGTGGGGAAGAAAGTGTGGGTGTGTATAAAATTGGGAGGTGATCTCTACTGCAGTTGAAAAAAGTTGGTATCCACCATTTTGGCCATATCTTCCAGCTCGTAGCTCCAAAAAATTATAAAAAAATACCAGCCAAAACTTCAACTCACGCGCTACAACTTTTAAGTTGAAAAGTTTTTTTGGATTAGAGTAAAAGTATTTTTTTAAAATCTTACAAAATCATGTGTCTGATTTTTCTTCCACTAATGCTTTCAAGAAGGGTCCCATTTGTTTGAATTATCATAAGGCTCCAAAGCCATGAAATTATGAGCCTCACATGTCCTTTGGATGGCTCCAAATCCATTTCATGTCTTTTTTTTCACATTACACATTTTCCCTTCACCTTCCTCCATTGATCTTTACTCTTCATCCCCCCTTGGTAAACCGGTCCATGAAATATTTCCATCCAGTGATTTCTTGGATTTTCCAAGAGGTTGTTCCCACCCTCTTCTTTATTTCAAACCTCCAAATGTACAAAAAATCAACAAAGTGTTAGATAAATATTTTTTGTGATTTTCTCGGATCACATTGGTTGGTAATAGTTCCTCCACTTTCAAAGGTATAACATTTTAGTGGTATGAGAGACAAGCAATAGGAATTTTTGGCACATGGGATGACTTGAAGGTGACCTTTCTCACTAAATTTTGGTGTGAATATTTTAAAGAGTGGATAAGAGAGGAGTTCATGAACCCAAGCCAATCCTCTAGAGAACGAGTGGAAGCATATATCTCTAGAATGGAATCCATTGTAAGAAGTGGATGTAGCTAATGCCTTCCTAGATTCTAGTGTCCTCCTAGAGATTGGCATTTGGATTGAGGGATGTGTTATTGTAGATGTATTATGATGCTGTGTGAAGATGTAATATTTCCACGCAATAAAAGTTAGTTGGTTAGTTCAAAAGTTAGTTAGTCAATTAATAAGTTAGTAAGTTTACCAACTAAAGACTAACTAAAGGTAAAAACTAACTAATGCTAATAGCTAACAATTTTTATTTAATTAAAAATATATATATTGAAAAATTTGAGAGTCATAAATTTGATATTTTTCTCAGATTGACAAGGACCGTAGCCACCCTTCACAGAAGTTACAACATGAACGAGACTTATAAGCCTTATTAATCACTAGTATTAATGTGTATAGTTTGGATGGTCCAAAAATATTAGATTTTGGGCAAAACTAGCATATTCTAGATATTTTAGATATTATCCTAAAAAGATAGAACTGAATGTCATTTAAAAGAAAAGAAAAGTGATGTTTTAGTTAGTTTTGGAGATTTTATAAAAAGAAAAAAGATAAAGAGAGTGATTGGCAAAATCACGCGCGTCGCGATCGTAGTTTACAGATAGAAAACAACACTTTGAATAGAGAAAAGGAGTGAACTGAGAGCTTTCTAAACAAGTGCCTTAGGGTTTTACCCCCCTTTTGGAGCAAATGGAACCATTAGATTTATGATTTGAGCATCAAATCACTGATTCTTCCAAGAGCCCCTCCACTCTTGTTCTCAGTCTCATCCCCTCTTCTCTAATTCATTATAAATATGAGGCATGGGGAGGCACAAGGGAGCATAAGGAGACCCCGAGAGGCTACGAGAGAGAGGTAGAAAGAAGGATACCTCTTCAAGATACTGAGAGAGAGAGAGAGAGAGAAGAGTTACCCCGAGAGGCTGCAAGGGAGAGAGTTAGCTCAATTCCCTCTAACTCTATCCTCGACATAACTATCTTCTCTTACACTCTCCCATCTCGAATCTATTTCTCCTTCTTAATCTCTTGAGTCTACTTGTGGATGATCCTCTAAGTGAAGAATGTCTCATGTGGATGGCAATCCTATACCCACCAATGAAGCTTAGGGCAAAGGCATCACTGTCAATCCAACTACAGTTCTGATCATAAGTAATGTATTTCTAAATTGATAGATTCTTACTTTGATTCTCGCATGAGATACATTAGGCCCCATACTATGATGTATGAGAATAGGTCATGAGAAGGGATAAGCCTCTTCTCACATATTTGAAAGATGGAATTTGCAAAGTGCATGTATTAAGGGAAGTTAATTGCACTTAGTTGTGTATGGCTTATTCATGGATAGAGCAATCGGTCAGAGGTTATGAATAGCACAATCGTAAAAAGAATAACATTAGGGATTGTGCATTCAAGTATTAAGTAAAATTTGCATAGAATCGCTCTTTGATCCCAAGGGGGGAGAGCGAATATGTGATGGAATTATTATCATGTCTATTCTTGTATTGTTTGGAAAGAAAATACAATTAGTTTTGTTGGTTGAGTGAACAACACTCTCCTCAAATCTATTTTGCCTTCTTAATCTCTTGAGTCTACTTGTGGACAATGGCCTCCAAGCAAAGAATGTTGAGTGCGGATGGCAATCCTACAACCAGCAACAAAGCTTCGGGCAAAGGCATCATTGCCAATCCAATTGCAGTTCCGATTGTAAGTAATGTATTTCTAAATTGATAGATGCTTGCTTTGATTCTCGCATGAGATACATTAGGCTCCATACTATGATCTACGAGAATAGGTCATGAGAAGGGATAAGCCTCTTCTCACATATTTGAAAGATGGAATTTGCAAAGTGCATGTATTAAAAGAAGTTAATTGCACTTAGTTGCGCATGGCTTATTCGTGGGTAGAGCAATGGGTTAGGGGTTATGAATAACATAATCATAAAAAGAATAACATTAGGAATTGTGCATACAAGTATTAAGTAAAATTTGCATAGAATCGCTCTTTGATCCCAAGGGGGGAGAGCAAATATGTGATGGAATTATTATCGTGTCTATTCTTGTATTGTTTGGGAAGAAAATACAATTAGTTTTGTTGGTTGAGTGAACAACACCCTAAATACTTTTTGCAATCAACTGATTGTTGCATTGTGATTTGGATAAAAATTCCAAGGCTTGTGTTTGATGGTAAAAGCATGGCAAAGATCAATAATGACAAGTAGCCATGGGAAATAAAGGATTGTTTTATTGGAAAATGATATTAGGTTGATTGCCTTGATTATGCTTGATTCTTAATTGGATTAATTAAGGATGGATATTTTGCACGGGTGGATCATCTCCAAGATTGCATCGCGGATTAGCTCGAGAGGGCACTGCTCGATTCATGGACCGAAGGTTGAGTGGTAAAAAGGCCAACCACGAAAGTTGTGTCTTACTCCTAGGTTGCTTGGGGTCAGTGGAGCTCTAGAAACCCCTTGCCGAGTCCAAAATAGAGCTGTAGATTGCCACGAGCCCAGCGTCTAGGGCATTGGAAGATCCTATTTTAGATAAAGGATGAAAATTATGGTGCCATGTGATTATTGTAGGTACTCATGAGATGACCCCATTTGAGAAAATATATGGCTACAGGCCTGAGTTCAGTCACATGAAAGTATTTGGTTGTCTTGCTTATGTGCATATCCCTGATGAGAAGAGGTGTTAAAGTTACGGGATCTAGAGCATGGCAGTGCGTTATGGTGGATGGAAGGAGAAGTGTGGACTCATGATGGAGAAGACAAAGACACTGTTTGTTACACAAGTGAATTAGGTTCCAAGATTGAGACTTGGACTCATAAACACAATCTTGTGTATGCGGACAATGATACTGACACTTCACTGAAAAGAAAAGAGTACTATCATTGCATTAAGAAAAGGAAGCAAGTACAATGCTTTATAGGAAAGTAGGAAACTGTAGTAGGCACCACTATGCATATGGGATAGGTAACCCTGCATGTCCTTGGCCTTGAAGCTCCATACAAAGAGGCTGTCAATGAGTGTGATTGCTGAATCTCAACAAGAGGAAGAAGCTGGAACCAAAAGATCATAAGTGTGTCTTTATTGGTTATTCGCAAGAGAAGAAGGCATATAAATGCTATGATCTGTCTACTTGAGAGACACTAGTGTGAGCAGAGATGTTATCTTTGATGAGATGGCATCTTGGTATGCATCACCGACTACAGTGTTAATCAGACATGCCTTCTACACATGTCTCTACAATTGATTCGCAGCAGAGTACTGCAGTGACAAGCCCTAGTGGTACGACGGTATCTCCATGGACAGGGAGACTGAGGAGCTCTGGCTCATCGTCCACCAACACCACTATGTCAGTGAGGGGGGGATATGGCATGGTGGACATCAAAGGAAAAGAAAAAGTAATTGAGGATGCATCTGGTGGGATGACACCTGGTAGGATGACTTCAGGCTATGACTCAGCTCTGACAGTCTAGACAGTGAGCTTGGTATTCTGACGGTGTATACTCCTGGTACTAGGCAGAATAGGTACATTTTGCCTCATGAGAGAGGGGAATCGAGTAGTGCACCACAGCTTAGAAAATCACAGAGATTCAAGTACCCTGTGGATAGGCTGACTTGCCATGGTTACTCTGCAAAGCATTTTGCTTATATGACAAAGGTGACAAAGGTCAAAGAGCTTACTACATTTGCTGAAGCAGTGATGGATAAAAATTGGTGCACAACTATGGATGAGGAGATAGATGCCTAGGCTAAAAATAGTATTTGGGATCTTGTGCCATTGCCAGAAGGAAAGAAGAACATTGGCTACAAATGGGTCCCCTATGAATGGGTCTACAAGATTAAATGCAAGTCAGATGGCAGTGTTGAAAGGTACAAAGCCAGGTTGGTTGCTAAGGGGTATGCTCAACAGTATGGACTTGATTATGGGGAAACATTCAGTCATGTTGCCAAGATGGAAACCATACGCATAGTGATTGCATTGGCTACTGCTAAAGGCTGGAAATTTTAGTAGATGGACATTAAGAATACCTTTCTTAATGGTGACTTGGCAGAGGATGTCTATATGGATCAACCCGAAGGGTATGGTCACCCTGATTTTTAGCATTATGTGTGAAAGCTAAAAAAGGTATTGTATGGGCTGAAGTAGGCTTCGAGAGCCTAGCATGCAAGAATCAGTAGTTACTTGTAGAGTTTGGGATTTATTGTTGGGAGGGCTGATCACAGTCTATTTACGAAAAAGACCGAAAAAGGCTCGGTAGTGCTGGTCATATATGTTGATGATTTGATAATTACTGGGGATGATGACTTGGACATACATCATGTTATGAAAATGCTGAAATCAGAATTTGACATGAAAGACTTCGGTGATTTGAAGTATTTCTTGGGCATTGAGGTGGACAAAGCTAAGAATGGTTTATGATTGATGCAGAAGCACTATGCCATGGAAATGCTAAAGAAGTATTGCATGGCTGAATGCAAACCATCGAATACACCTCTTGAGCAGAATGTCAAGCTAGACATGAACACTGGAGCTGAAATTGAGGATGTGACTATGTATAGGCAGATGGTCAGAAGTCTAATCTACTTGATCATCACTAGGCTTGACTTGAGCTATGCTATAGGGCTCATAAGCCAGTTCATGCAGAGCCCAAAAAGCCGCATTTGGATGCTGTTAGGCATATTATGAGATATGTTAAATCCATTGTAGATTATGGGACGTTCTATGTGAGTGATAAGCCCTTGAAACTGGTTGGATACATGGATGCAGATTGGGCAGGATGCTCATATGACTATGGATATACAAGTGGCTATGCTTTTGGCTTGGGAAGTGGAATGATCAGCTCGAGCAGCAAGAAGCAACCTATAGTTTCTTTGTCGAGTACTGAGGCTGAGTACAGGGGTGCTGCATTGGTAACATGTGAGATTGCATGGCTACTCAAGCTCATGGCTGATTTGGACATACAAGAGGATGCTCCAGTGAGTTTGCTATGTGACAATCTTAGTAGTGTACTCCTGGCTACGAATCTAGTATACCATGCTAGGACTAAACACATTAAGGTACACTACTACTTCATCAGAGAGATGGTTCTTGCAAGGAGAGTTGATCTCATGCATGTGAAGACTAATGAACAGGTTGTGGATATCTTTACCAAGTCTTTGGATAAAGATAAGTTCAGTGTTTTGAGACAACTGCTTGGTGTACAGATGCTGCCTTGAGCTTGAGGGGGAGTGTTAGACTTCAAGCTCGATTTTCCTATCTTTGGTATGACTGTACCTGACATTTAGCATGTCCAACTGTTTACATGCTGACATTGAATAATTCGATGTTTAGCTTAGCTGTCTTTTGGTGTGAATGGCCCAGTTGTGACCTTAGGTTGTAAGTACTTGTTTTAGTTATGAGTGATGAATAGAAATGAAAGGCGGGAGCTCTTGGCTCTGTACTATTGGCTCCAACCTCTCTCTCTCTCTCTCTCAACACACAAACCCCAAGTGACCTAGGAGTGAGACACAACATTTTCGTGGTTGGCCTTTTCACCACTCGAACTTCGGCCCAAGAATTGAGTAGTGCCCTCTCGGGTTGAGACACGATGTGACCTTGGAGATGATCCAACCGCGTAAAATATCCTTACTTAATTAATTCAATTAAGAATCAAGCACAATCAAGGCAATCAACCTAATATCATCTTCCAAGGAAACATTCATTTAGTTCCCATGGCAACTTGTCATTACTGACCCCCTGCCTTTCATTTACCATCAAACACAAGCACTAGGAATAATCATCCAGATCACATCCCAACAATCAGTTCAATGAAAAAGCATTTAGAAAGTTATTCGATCAATCAACAAAAATAATGCTATCCTTTTCCAAACATTCTATGAATAGTCATGATAACCTTCCATCGTGTGTTTGCTCTCCCCCTTGGGATCTAAGCAATCCCATGCAAAAAGTACTTAACACTTCCTCCATTCAGCTAGGATATATGTCAAAGTTTCAACATTGTTCAAGACATGAGTTCTAATAATCCCTTACTTTGATTGATAACCGAACCTTCTTGAGTACAAAAGCATCGGTCTTTCCTTTGACTTAGGGTTTCCTAACTCTTGAGCTGTTCATTTGCCTTTGAGGCCTAGAGTTGTTTGTATCCATTCTAGTCCATGAATAGGATTGATAACATCGTAGCTATTAAACGGATCTCAGGGCATCTTAGTTTTAGACCTTATGATCGCCATTTGTGTTAGCTACACACAACATCAAGAATCCCAATCTATCAAACATAAGTTGTTAATGAGAGCTTGGTCAATTGTCTAGAGCTTTAACAACGATTCTTTTCTAGACAAAGCTGTTTGCCATGCAATCCCTTAGGCATGCAAGTTGCAACATATACCTTCAAAGCGATGAAAACACACCTAGTATTGTGAGGACATGCTTCAAGACTTAAATGTTGTTTATGAATTCATCGCATGGTATCTAAATACAATTGACTTCTTTTGACACGCGCATTTGGAAAATTCAATCCTTCAAACACTTGCGATGCAATTTAACCTTTTTAATGTCCTATTCCCATATGGCATAACATGGTCTAATACATTTCATGCGAGAATCAAATTAAACATTCACCAATATGGAAATATGTTACTTACGACCAGTACCACAGTTGGATGAGCAAAGATGTCCTTGGCCGGGGCTTCGTTGCTTGTTGTGGGGTTTCCATCCTCACGCGCCATTTTGCGCTTGGGGGCCATACTCAAACTTTGTGAGTTACACAAGACTCCCACACCTTGTGCTCGATTAGTGGGGCCAATTGGGGAGAGAGTTGAGTTTGCAAGTGGGGGATAATCCTGCAAGACGGGTATAAGTTCGTGGCTATGGGGGAAAAAGAGATGCGTGTGGCCACCCTCTTCGAAGGGGAAGGGAAAGATGTTGAGATGACAAGCTCAACACATGTGGACATTGATGATGAACCGCCTGGTTAGATGGGTCCACACGTCTACACTTAGCACGTCGGTGGTCATTATGACTCTCACATGGCCACTGACTCACTACTTATTATATTCAGGTTGTTACACCTATTTACAGCTGGCATAGTTATAGCGCCAGTTGACTAGTGTAGTCGGTTATGCATTGTTTGACTTAGTAGGCCACTTTCCTTTTATGTTGTATCTTATCTATACTTTGTGTACATTGTAAAGAGTGTGGAAGAAGAAGAAGAAATCAGTAAGAAAACGTTTTGGCCTCCATCTCTCTTCTTGTCTCTTGAGTGAGCTTCTCCTTGTGCATTTTGTGTGTGTTTGGCGCAGCATCTTGAGCAATCCCCTCCACCACGCGATTCTTGACATGGTATCAGAGCCGCACCACTGAGAGAGGCTGATTTCGAAGGTTGAAGCAAAGGGGAAGAAGCAAGGTTCGAGCAAGCAAGCCACGGGTAAGAAGCTCTCCCATCCTTCCACTCTTTCTCTTGGATAGTGCCTGTGGATGCACCGGAAGCAGGGCAGAGCAAAAATCTCAGATTGCAGTGAGATTTGGTGTGCGCGAAGAGCATTGTATATTCTGCAGATACGCCCTTTAGGGCTTTCCCGCAGTTATTTTGGGCATTTGAGGCCGTTTCAGGGCCCGTTTTAGAGCCGCAAGTTGCGGACAACAGTTTCAGGGTACGCTGTGACTTCAGCTGTATCGACCGACAGTGAGTGCGCAGGTTACAGATTTCAGATCTGTAAGATTAAAGGTGTTTACCAGTGAGTAAACACGAGGTTTATCTGCAAACAGGTTGCAGATTGCATGTATTGTTGAGCAGACAGTGAAAAAGGCTGTCTAGTGTATTGCTGTGCACTACAGGTCGAGGATTGCAAAAGATTTGCTTGCTGTTTGGTATTATTCTTGTGATAATGGCAGAGAACAGTGGAAGCCCCATCATTGAGAAGCTTGACAAGAACAACTACCCTTCATGGAAGTTCCGTGTCACGAACTTTCTTATTGGAAAAGGCCTCTACGAGTTCATTTCAGGTGAAGAAAAGGAGCCGGAGGTGAGTGATCCTCCAACTGCAGAAGAGATAAAGGCACGAAAGGAATGGAATGCAAAAGACAAGAAGGTCATGTATTGGTTGTCTGCAGTAATTGACAATAATATGTTGGGACACATTAGAAATGCAGAGAATGCATATGCAGCTTGGACCATACTTGAAAGTATGTTTTCTGTAAATACAAAGGCACGAAAGATTCAACTCAAGCAAGAGTTGAATACATTGAAGAAAGGGAAGATGTCTATCAATGAGTATGCATTGAAGGTAAGGAGCATTGCAGATGCATTGGCAGCGATTGATGCAATGCCCGATGATGATGATTTGGTGTCGTCTACCTTGGGTGGACTTAACAATGAAAAGGCTTGGAAGTCTTTTGTAACTTCCGTATATGTCAGAAAGCCATTTCCAGATTTTGATGAGTTGGTCTCTCTAATGATCACTGAAGAAATCAACATGCAGAGTGAGACATCTGAAAGAAGTGGTGAACAGGTCCAGGCTTTCTACTCCAGTTCAGGAAGGGGACGTGGTAGGTTCTCTTCAAGAGGCCGTGGTACAGGACGTGGTAGTGATAACCAGCAAAATAGATTGAATCAGTAATTTGGCGATATGCAAGTTTCAAGAGGTCGTGGTAACTTTAGAGGCAGGGGGAGCTTTAGAGGAAGAGGTGGATGGCAGAACAAAGGTTCTAACAACTCTGGTATTGTGTGCCACTACTGTGGCAAAACAGATCATATTGCAGTCCAATGTTATGCCAAGAAAGATGATATTCGGAGTGGTAAGTTGCAGCAAGGAAACTATGCATCGTCTTCACGACAGAATGAAGACAAAAATGAACGTTTGTTTGTTATGCAGCATATGCTGAATGCTATTACAGGAAAGGGAACACATGAAGATGTTTGGTATGTCGATTCAGGTGCATCCAATCATATGACCAGCCATGCAGAATGGTTTGGAGAGATGCAGGATTTGCAGAATGCAGGTTATGTGCAGACGGGTGATGACTCATGCCACCCAATTTCACACATTGGAAAAGTTCCCTTGTCCTTGCATGATGGTAAGACAAAGAGTCTTTCAGATGTATTACATGTGCCATCTATTACAAAGAATTTGGTGTCAGTCGGTCAAATGGTAGAGCAAGGGCTACAAGTCAGATTTAATGCAAAGGGCTGCTTTGTAGAAGACTTCAATGACAAGTGCAGGTTGGTAGCAAAGGGAAGTAGAGTTGGACGTATGTTTACTCTAGATGCCGGAATTCCTACTATGAATGCTGCTATGTATGCCAAAGGAAAAGGTGTTGTTGCAGACATTGAAATTTGGCACAAACGCATTGGACATGCAAATGTACAAAGGCTGAAACTAATGCAGTCCAAAGGGTTGGTTACAGGTTTGCCTACATTTAGAGTTGCAGAATTTCAGAAGGTATGTGAAGCATGTCAGTTTGGTAAGCAGGCAAGGCAACCTTTTTCACATGATAGAGATGTAAGCAGAAATATTCTTGATGTTGTACATACAGACATTTGGGGGCCTACACAAAATGTATCTCTTGGAGGCAGTTCATACTTTGTCACATTTATTGATGATTGTTCTAGAAAGCTGTGGGTATATTTTATGAAGGAAAAGAGTGAAGCGTTTGAGCACTTTAGAACTTTCAAGGCTGCAGTTGAAAGAGAAACAGGCTTGAAAGTAAAGTGCCTGAGGTCAGATGGAGGGGGAGAGTACCTCTCAAATGAGTTTAGTGATTTTCTGAAGTCTCATGGGATAAAGAGACAGTTCACATGCAGGTATACCCCACAACAAAATGGGGTTGCAAAAAGGAAAAACAGGCATATTGCAGAAGTTGCACGCACCTTGATGGCTGAAAAGAATATGCCTAAGCATTTTTGGTCTGAGGCTGTTCATACTGCTGTTTATATTATGAATAGAACTCCCACAGCTGCAGTTCATGGTATGACCCCCGAAGAATGTTTTACAGGTAAGAAGCCTGATGTTTCACACTTGAAAGTATTTGGCTGCATTGCGTATGTTCATGTGCCACATGAGTTGCGGAAGAAACTGGATCCAAAGGCTGAAAAGTGTATCTTTATTGGATACTCTTTAGAGCAGAAAGGGTATCGCTGTTACAACCATGTCACATGTAAGTTCAGAGTGAGCAGGGATGTCATCTTTGATGAAATGAGCAGTTGGTATGCATCTAGTGGTGATGCATTGGATGTTGATGATGATCATGACACTCATGTGCAGGCTGAAAGGCAAGAATCACAGACTCTTAGTGGACCAGAGACATCATCTGGTAGTCCTTGGTCTGGGAGACTAAGGAGTACCTCTACATCTTCGAGTGCATCTAGTAGCACTATAGGCAAAGACAAAGGAAAGAATAAAGTGTCAAAAGGCATTGATGCAGTTCTTGATGGAGACTCCAGTGGCTCAGAGAGCTTGGATGATGAGCTTGGCATTCCTTCAGTGAGGACTCCAGGTGTGCAGAGAGCATGTGTTAATGCAAAGACTCCATTGAGTGATCCAGTGGTACGCAGGTCTAGCAGGGTGAGATACCCTGTTAAAAGATTTGGTTTTGAGGGTTATGCAGCTCACCATTATGCTTATATGGTGAAACTAGTTGAGGATGTTGAGCCCACATGTTTTGAGGAGGCTGTTGGTCATGCTCATTGGGATGCAGCAATGGATGAGGAGATGGCTGCATTAGAGGCCAATAAGACTTGGGATCTAGTATCATTGCCGAAGGGAAAGAAAGCTATTGGATGTAAGTGGGTTTATAAGATTAAGCACAATGCAGATGGTTCTATTAGCAGGTACAAAGCTAGGCTGGTTGCAAAAGGCTATGCCCAAACATATGGCATAGATTATGATGAAACCTTCAGTCCAGTTGCTAGGATGGCAACTGTCAGATGTGTGATTGCTTTGGCAGCAGCCAAAGGTTGGAGGTTGCAGCAAATGGATGTAAAGAATGCCTTCTTGCATGGTGATTTGCAGGAAGAAGTGTATATGGATCAGCCAGCAGGTTATGAAGATTTAGAGCATCCCACGTATGTGTGCAGATTGAAGAAGGCACTCTATGGGCTCAAGCAAGCACCTAGAGCATGGTCTGACAAGATTAGAGAGTATCTTGTCAATATTGGTTTTTATGTTTCTGATGCTGATCACTCACTTTATGTGAGAAAAGGAGATGCAGGTTTGGTCATCATAGTCATCTATGTGGATGACTTAATTATTATAGGTGATAGTGATAGTGGGATTGCTGAAGTCAAGGGTTGTTTGAAGATGAAGTTTGAGATGAAGGATCTAGGTGAGCTAAGGTACTTCCTTGGCATTGAGGTGGTCAGATGTAATGATGGTATATGGCTGTCTCAAAGATAGTATGGCTTGGATATGTTGTCTAAGTATGGTATGACAGCATGCAAACCACTTTCAATCCCGTTGGAGCAGAATGTAAAGCTGAGTGCTGATGTTGGGGATGAGATAGAAGACCCTACTATGTTCAGGAGGATAGTGGGGAGTTTGATTTACATGACTATTACAAGGCCAGACTTGAGCTACGCAGTTGGTCTTGTGAGTCAATTTATGCAAGTACCTAGAAAACCACACTTGGATGCAGTGAGACGCATATTGAGATATGTCAAGTCCACATTACATTATGGA
Organism: Lygodium microphyllum; assembly: GCF_053477565.2. Classification (NCBI taxonomy): domain Eukaryota; kingdom Viridiplantae; phylum Streptophyta; class Polypodiopsida; order Schizaeales; family Lygodiaceae; genus Lygodium; species Lygodium microphyllum. Next base: position 26,994,942 of record NC_141144.1, on the reverse strand, counting down.
CTTTTCTATGAGGCAGGTACAGACGTACATGTGTTTGGATACACAGATGCAGATTGGGCTGGTAGTATGTCGGATAGAAGATCTACCACCAGATACATGTTCTCTCTTGGTAGTCCAGCAGTTGCTTGGAGCAGCAAAAAGCAATCTACAGTTGCTTTGTCGAGTACAGAGGCTGAGTATAGAGGTGCTGTTGTTGCAGCATGTGAGGTAGTATGGCTGCAAAAGTTATTGGCTGATTTGGATGTGCAGATGGAAGGTCCAGTTGTCATTTATTGTGACAACATGAGCAGTATACAGTTGGCTAGGAACCCTGTGTTCCATGCCAGGACAAAACATATTGAGGTACACTACCACTTTGTGAGAGAGAAGGTACTAGCAGGTGAGATTGACTTGGTGTATGTCAACACACAGGATCAGATAGCTGATATCTTCACAAAGGCATTGGGTACAGAGAAGCTTCAAAAGTTTCGAAGCTTACTTGGAGTTGCAGAGATGCAGTTGAGCTTGAGGGGGAGTGTTGAGATGACAAGCTCAACACATGTGGACATTGATGATGAACCGCCTGGTTAGATGGGTCCACACTTCTACACTTAGCATGTCGGTGGTCATTATGACTCTCACATGGCCACTGACTCACTACTTATTATATTCAGGTTGTTACACCTATTTACAGCTGGCATAGTTATAGCGCCAGTCGACTAGTGTAGTCGGTTATGCATTGTTTGACTTAGTAGGCCACTTTCCTTTTATGTTGTATCTTATCTATACTTTGTGTACATTGTAAAGAGTGTGGAAGAAGAAGAAGAAATCAGCAAGAAAACGTTTTGGCCTCCATCTCTCTTCTTGTCTCTTGAGTGAGCTTCTCCTTGTGCATTCTGTGTGTGTTTGGCGCAGCATCTTGAGCAATCCCCTCCACCACGCGATTCTTGACAAAAGAATCTCTCTCCCTCTCCCTCTCTCTCTCTTTTTCCCTCTTCTTCTTCTTTCCCTCTCTCTCTCTCTCCCTCTTCTTCTTCTTCTCTTCTTCTTCTCCTCTCTCTCTCTCCTCTCCTCTCTCTCTCCCTTTCTCTTACTCTTCTTCTCCCTCTCTCTCCCTCTCTTCTTCTTCTTCTTCTTCTTCTTCTTTTGTTCTTCTTCTTCTTCTCCTTCTCTTCTTCTCTCATCTCTCTCCCCCTCTCTCTTACTCTTCTTCTCCCTCTCTCTCCCTCTCTTCTTCTTCTCTTCTTCTCCCTCTCTCTCCCTCTCTTCTTCTTCTCTTCTTCTCCCTCTCTCTCCCTCTCTTCTTCTTCTTCTTTCTTCTCCTTCTCTTCTTCTCTCCTATCTCTCTCCCTCTCTCTTACTCTTCTTCTCTTCTTCTCTCCGTCTCTCCATCTCTTTCTCTCTCTCTCTCTGCAGTGTCCTAGGCCCCTTCTCTAAGGCTTCATATATCCCTTTATTATGATTTGGGGGGGGGGGTTTATATAATGGGGAGAGGGTTATTACGTGGAGTAGTGGTGGTCTCCCCACCCACCACTTGTTGCCCGCACGGGAGACTGATCGAAGAGCTAAGGGGGAGGTAGTAGGCCCATGGCCTCCCTCCTCCATCATTGTTATCAACGCATCCTCCTGCCTTGGCATCGTCGATCTCCTTCTTCCTCCTGCCGTCGTCATCATCGTCAACCCCCCTTCCCCTCTCCACTTGTTTGACAGCATCTGGGGGGGTGGGTAAAAGAATTTTCAATTTATTAAAAGGGGGGGTGCTTAATTTTTGCAGGCGGATTGACCCAAAAGTCAAAACTAAGAATTTTGGAGATTTTTCCTTGTTGAAGATATTTTGTTTAAAAAATAATTGTCTAGAGAATTTTAAATATTGAACTCAAGAGTTTCAAGTTTGTTTCTATGGAAAGGCATGCTCTACATTTTGTGTATTCTATGGCTACAAGAGGTATTGATATTTATTGGTTTCTCATGTTTGGTCATGATCAAGTTCTTTACTTTAGCAAAGTCATATAGCTTTCCAACACTCCTTTCTCTCATGTCTTCAAGTTGTGTGAGAGGTTAGTCCTATTACACCACTTTTGTGACATCTTTTTTAGTGCCCCTATTGAGGAATGTCGATTTGACTTTTTTTTACTATTAATTATTTGATTAAAGACGTTTTCAATGGCTAGTTCTTTTCTAAAATTTCGCGGTTTAAAAGAAGAGGATCCAAAGCAATTCCTTGAAAAACTAGAACTTGGATTCATAATCCGCTGTATCATAGACCTTACCTGAAACTTCAAAATTTAAGGTTTCAGTTGTTGGATGAAGATAGAAATTGATTTGAGGATTATGAAAAAAGTTTGCGACTAAGAAATCCCCTGTTCCTATAGAGTATGAAGCTACTAAAAGCAGGAATTTCTTGATTGATTTAAAGAGACAGAGTCCTCACAAGACCTTTGGCAAAATATAGGATTTTTCTAAGTAACGAAGTTTGGATCATAGAATTGTTTGCCTTCAAATTCAATTGCCTCTGGGATTGTTTACTATATCTCTTGGCATAGGAGAGAGAGCACCAAAAGTGCTAAAAGTAAAACACTATGTGGAAAAATTTCAAGAAATCAAGAAACCTACCACTTTTGAGAAAGTAGTAATGATTGCAATTGAAAAAGAAAGAAAAATCAAGAAACTAAAAAAGAGAACCTTTTAAAATGTGAAACATTGAGATTCGAGACCAAACTTTGTAAGGGAATCGACAATTAGCTATTACAAGAAAAAATGCTTAACTAGCTCTTGAGGATGTTGATCAATTGTTTGGACAACTTCAAAACATGAGGTTAGGAGCTTTGAGAGGACGGCCTTGGGGAAGAGGTAATGGGGGGTATTTGTGGATGATGTGATTGGACATCTTGAATGAGGTATTTTTTCTTGTTGATATTGCACATCACAGGGATCATGGGTTCATGAGCACTTCACATTGCACTTGTCAGATAACTACACTCAGGGATCACCTCCTAATTTTCTTTAATCACTTCTATGCTATGGGTTGGATTAATGCACTTATTGCACCATCATTAAGTGCTAGCAAGCATTATTCCCATTGCAATTATATGTAGTAAACTTCACACACACGCACACACACACACACACACACACACACACACACACCTCTCTCTCTCTCTCTCTCTCTCTCTCTCTCTCTCTCTCTCTCTCTCACCTTTCATTGTGCATGCACTATTCTTTGGATGCATGAGATTTGGGATATTCATCACTAAACTAGAAACCTCAAGCTGAGAGGGAAAGGTGAATGGGTAATTTTGAGGGTCATGAAGGACTCCTCTAGTTGTGAGATGCGATTTCTACCTTGGTCAACATACTATCTTCTTAAATATCTGTGAGATTTGGGTGGGAGGAGAGGAGTACAACTATTTTTCTTCACTCTACAATGAGAGGTGAGGTTAAGGATTCAAATTAATCAAGGAATTGCGTTTGCATCCTGCATGATGCATTAGCACTTAATGTTGATTTGCTAGGCACAATCTTTTTCAATGCATTTATCTATTTGTGTATTATATGGATTATATAATTGCATGGCATGGGTTTTGACTTTGGACTTGTTCTTAGTTCATGAGTGATTGAGCATAGAGTTCATCTTCAAAGCATGTATTTTGATAGAACACATTACATAAAGAAAAAAATAGGTATGCTAAAAAAAGTAGTACTCTTTAGAAGATACGAAGTTTGAGGCTTAAAGTCATTTCCAAGACTACACAAGATTTGATGACGTTGAAAAGGGGTCTTTTTGTTTTCATTATAGCTAATTGGAGTTCAACACCTAAAGAGAGTAAACTGCCTTTTGGTGAACCCTTGAAACAAGTTGCCTATGATGCAAGCTCATGAATGAAAATACGGCTGATCCATTGTGTTTGGGAGTATCTCTTGAAATGCATTTTTATGTGATAGCACAATACCATGGGAATTGAAAAGAAGAAAATGCCAATGGGAAAGGTCGGATACCCCTTGAGCAGTCTTTTGGATAAATAAAATGATGATGGCCAGATACCATTTCACATAACTGTGAACATGGGTTATGTGGAGATAGTAGATACAATTTTGGAGTTCTTAGAAGAAGTTGGTCTGGAAGCTCATGATAAATCTTAACGATTGATAGTGTGATAGCAAAGGAATTAGGCCCAACACAGAGTCTTACCTTCTCCCATGCCAAGAATGGAATACCCATCAAATACAGTCCCAAGGACTGCTCCCTACCCCTACCCTTAGATGCAACCAATGCTACAATACAATGCATCAAATCCACAGTGGCCACAAACAACAGTATCTCAAATGATGGTTTAACCACAACAACAATGGTCTCAAATAGTTCCCCCAATGGAAACTCAACAACAACATTGGAACCCTACCAACTGGAACTAATAACCACTAGTCTCAATAGGAGCTCTGAATTAGAATCAGAACAGAGGACCCTTTGGATCAACCCAACCAGTCTGTGTAGTAATTATGGAGACTTCCCAAAATACTACTACAAGTACTAAATGTCAAGAATTGCATGGTGGGGGGAGTTGCTCAAGATGATGCACTGAACACACACAGAATGCACAATGAGAAGCTCACTCAAGAGACAAGAAGAGAGATGGAGGCCAAAACGTTTTCTTGCTGATTTCTTCTTCTTCTTCCACACTCTTTAGAATGTAAACAAAGTATAGATAAGATACAATATAAAAGGAAAGTGGCCTACTAAGTCAAACAATGCATAACTGACTACACTAGTCGACTGGCGCTATAACTATGCCAGCTGTAAATAGGTGTAACAACCTGAATATAATAAGTAATGAGTCAGTGGCCATGTGAGAGTCATAATGACTACCAACATGCTAAGTGTAGACGTGTGGACCCATCTAACCAGGCGGTCCATCATCAATGTCCGCATGTATTGAGCTTGTCATCTCAACACTCCCCCTCAAGCTCAACTGCATCTCTACAACTCCAAGTAAGCTTCGAAACTTTTGAAGCTTCTCTATACCCAATGCCTTCGTGAAGATGTCAGCTATCTGATCTTGTGTGCTGACATACACCAAGTCAATCTCACTTGCTAGTACCTTCTCTCTCACAAAGTGGTAGTGTACCTCAATATGTTTTGTCCTGGCATGGAACACAGGGTTCCTAGCCAACTGTATACTGGTCATGTTGTCACAATAAATGACAATTGGACCTTCCACCTGCACATCCAAATCAGCCAATACCTTTTGTAGCCATACTACCTCACATGCTGCAACAGCAGCATCTCTATACTCAGCCTCTGTACTCGACAAAGCAACCGTAGATTGCTTTTTGCTGCTCCATGCAACTGCTACACTACCAAGAGAGAACATGTATCCGCTGGTAGATCCTCTATCAGACATACTACCAGCCCAATCTGCATCTGTGTATCCAAACACCTGTACATCTATACGTGTCTCATAGAAAAGTCCATAATGTAATGTGGACTTCACATATCTCAATATGCGTTTGACTGCATCCAAATGTGGCTTTCCAGGTACTTGCATAAACTGACTCACAAGACCAACAACGTAGCTCAAGTCTGGCCTTGTAATGGTCGTGTAGATCAAACTCCCCACTATCCTCCTGAACATAGTAGGGTCTTCTATCTCATCCCTAACATCAGCACTCAGCTTTACATTCTGCTCCAACGGGACTGAAAGTGGTTTGCATGCAGTCATACCATACTTGGACAACATATCCAAGCCATATTGTCTTTGGGAAAGCCATATACCATCATCACATCTGATCACCTCAATGCCAAGGAAGTACCTTAGCTCACCTAAATCCTTCATCTCAAACTTCTTCTTCAAACAACCCTTGACTTCAGCAATCCCACTATCACTATCACCTCTAATAATCAAGTCCTCCACATAGATGACTATGATGACTAAACCTGCATCTCCCTTTCTCACATAAAGTGAGTGATCAGCATCAGAAACATAAAAGCCAATATTGACAAGATACTCTCTGATCTTGTCAGACCATGCTCTAGGTGCTTGCTTGAGCCCATAGAGTGCCTTCTTCAACCTGCATACATACGTGGGATGCTCTAAATCTTCATAACCTGCTAGCTGATCCATATACACTTCTTCTTCCAAATCACCATGCAAGAATGCATTCTTTACATCCATTTGCTACAACCTCCAACCTTTGGCTGCTGCCAAAGCAATCACACATTTGACAGTTGCCATCCTAGCAACTGGACTAAAGGTTTCATCATAATCTATGCCATATGTTTGGGCATAGCCTTTTGTAACCAGCCTAGCTTTGTACATGCTAATAGAACCATCTGCATTGTGCTTAATCTTATAAACCCACTTACATCCAATAGCTTTCTTTCCCTTCGGCAATGATACTAGATCCCAAGTCTTCTTGGCCTCTAATGCAGCCATCTCCTCATCCATTGCTGCATCCTAATGAGCATGACCAACAGCCTCCTCAAAACATGTGAGCTCAACATCCTCAAGTAGTTTCACCATATAAGCATAATGGTGAGCTGCATAACCTTCAAAACCAAATCTTTTAACAGGGTATCTCACCCTGCTAGACCTGCGTACCACTGGATCACTCAATGGAGTCTTTGCATTAACGCTTGCTCTCTGCACACCTGGAGTCCTCACTAAAGGAATGCCAAGCTCATCATCCAAGCTCTCTGAGCCACTGGAGTCTCCATCAAGAACTGCATCAATGCCTTCTGACACTTTATTCTTTCCTTTGTCTTTACCTGTAGTGCTACTAGATGCACCCGAAGATGTAGAGGTACTCCTTAGTCTCCCAGACCAAGGACTACCAGATGATGTCTCTGGTCCACTAAGAGTTCGTGATTCTTTCTTTTCAGCCTGCACATGAGTGTCATAATCATCATCAACATCCAATGCATCACCACTAGATGCATGCCAACTGCTCATTTCATCAAAGATGACATCCCTGCTCACTCTGAACTTACATGTGACAGGGTTGTAACAGCGATACCCTTTCTACTCTAAAGAGTATCCAATAAAGACACACTTTTCAGCCTTTGGATCCAGTTTCTTCTGCAACTCATCTAGCACATGAACATACGCAATGCAGCCAAACACTTTCAAGTGTGAAACATCAGGCTTCTTACCTGTAAAACATTCTTCGGGGATCATACCATGAACTGCAGCTGTGGGAGTTCTGTTCATAATATAAACAACAGTATGAATATCATCAGGCCAAAAATGCTTAGACATATTCTTTTCAGCCACCATCAAGGCATGTGTAACTTCTGCAATATGCCTATTTTTCCTTTCTGCAACCCCATTTTGCTGTGGGGTATACCTGCATGTGAACTGTCTCTTTATCCCATGAGACCTCAGAAAATCACTGAACTCATTTGAGCGGTACTCTCCCCCTCCATCTGACCTCAAGCACTTTACTTTCAAGCATGTTTCTCTTTCAACTGCAGCCTTGAAAGTTCTAAAGTGCTCAAAAGCTTCACTCTTTTCCTTCATAAAATATACCCACAGCTTTCTAGAACAATCATCAATGAATGTGACAAAGTATGAACTACCTCCAAGATATACATTTTGTGTAGGCCCCCAAATGTCTGTATGCACAACATCAAGGATATTTCTGCTTACATCTCTATCATGTGAAAAGGGTTGTCTTGCCTGCTTACCAAACTGACATGCTTCACATACCTTCTGAAATTCTGCAACTCTAAATGTAGGCAAACCTGTAATGAACCCTTTGGACTGCATTAATTTCAGCCTCTGTACATTTGCATGTCCAATGCGTTTGTGCCAAATTTCAATGTTTGTAACAACACCTTTTCCTTTGGCATACATAGCAGCATTCATAGTAGGAATTCCAGCATCCAGAGTAAACATACGTCCAACTCTACTTCCCTTTGCTACCAACCTGCACTTATCATTGAAGTCTTCTACAAAGCAGCCCTTTGCATTAAATCTGACTTGCAGTCCTTGCTCTACCATTTGACCGACTGACACCAAGTTTTTTGTAATAGATGGCACATGTAATACATCTGAAAGACTCTTTGTCTTACCATCATGCAAGGACAAGGGAACTTTTCCAATGTGTGAAATTGGGTGGCATGAATCATCACCCGTCTACACATAACCTGCATTTTGCAAATCCTGCATCTCTCCAAACCATTATGCATGGCTGGTCATATGATTGGATGCACCTGAATCAACATACCAAACATCTTCATGTGTTCTCTTTCTTGTAACAGCATTCAGCATATGCTGCATAACAAACAAACTTTCATTTTTGTCTTCATTCTGTCGTGAAGACGATGCATAGTTTGCTTGCTGCAAATTACCACTCCGAATATCATCTTTCTTAGCATAACATTGGGCTACAATATGACCTATTTTGCCACAGTAGTGACACACAATACTAGAATTGTTAGAGCCTCTATTTTGCCATCCACCTCTTCCTCTAAAGCTCCCCTTGCCTCTAAAGTTACCATGACCTCCTGAAACCTGCATATCGCCAAATTGTTGATTCAATCTGTTTTGTTGGTTGTCACTACCACGTCCTGTACCATGGCCTCTTGAAGAGAACTTGCCATGTCCCCTTCCTGAACTGGAGTAGAAAGCCTGGACTTGTTCACCACTTCTTTCAGATGTCTCACTCTGCATGTTGATCTCTTCAGTGATCATAAGGGATACCAACTCGTCGAAATCTGTAAATGGCTTTCTAACATATATGGAAGTTACAAAAGACTTCCAAGTCTTTTCATTGTTAAGTCCACCCAAGGTAGACGACACCAAATCATCATCATCGGGCATTGCATCAATCGCTGCCAATGCATTTGCAATGATTCTTACCTTCAGTGCATACTCATTGATAGACATCTTCCCTTTCTTCAATGTATTCAACTCTTGCTTGAGTTGAATCTTTCGTGCCTTTGTATTTACAGAAAACATACTTTCAAGTATGGTCCAAGCTGCATATGAATTCTCTGCATTTCTAATGTGTCCCAGCATATTATTGTCAATTACTACAGACAACCAATACATTACCTTCTTGTCTTTTGCATTCCATTCCTTCCGTGCCTTTGTCTCTTCTGCAGTTGGAGGATCACTCACCTCCAGCTCCTTTTCTTCACCTGAAACAAACTCGTAGAGGCCTTTTCCAATAAGGAAATTCGTGACATGGAACTTCCATGAAGGGTAGTTGTTCTTGTCGAGCTTCTCAATGATGGGGCTTCCACTGTTCTCTACCATTATCACAAAACTAATACCAAACAGCAAGCAAATCTTCTGCAACCCTCAACTTGTAGTGCACAGCAATACACCAGACAGCCTTTTTCACTGTTTGCTCAACAATACATGCAATCTGCAACCAGTTTGCAGATAAACCTTGTGTTTACTCACTGGTAAATACCTTTGAACTTAAGATCTGAAATCTGTAACCTGTGCACCCACTTTCGGTCAATACAGTCGAAGTCACAGCGTACCCTGAAACTGTTGTCCGCAACCTTGCGGCTCTAAAACGGGCCCTGAAACGGCCTCAAATGCCTAAAATAACTGTGTGCAAGCCCTAAAGGGCTTATCTGTGAAATATACAGCGCTCTTCGGGCACACCAAATCTCACTGCAATATGAGATTTTTGCTCTGCCCTGCTTCCGGTGCCTCCACAGGCACTATCCAAGAGAAAGAGTGGAAGGATGGGAGAGCTTCTTACCCGTGGCTTGCTTGCTCGAACCTTGCTTCTTCTCCTTTGCTTAAACCTTCGAAATCAACCTCTCTCAGCGGTGTGGCTCTGATACCATGTCAAGAATCGCGTGGTGGGGGGAGTTGCTCAAGATGATACGCCGGACACACACAGAATGCACAAGGAGAAGCTCACTCAAGAGACAAGAAGAGAGATGGAGGCCAAAACGTTTTCTTGCTGATTTCTTCTTCTTCTTCCACACTCTTTAGAATGTACACAAAGTATAGATAAGATACAATATAAAAGGAAAGTGGCCTATTAAGTCAAACAATGCATAACTGACTACACTAGTCGACTGACGCTATAACTATGCCAGCTGTAAATAGGTGTAACAACCTGAATATAATAAGTAATAAGTCAGTGGCCATGTGAGAGTCATAATGACCACCGACGTGCTAAGTGTAGACGTGTGGACCCATCTAACCAGGTGGTCCATCATCAATGTCCGCATGTGATGAGCTTGTCATCTCAACACTAAAAGAGGAGAAAATTCGAAGGACTATTTGTCCAATTCAATCGCAAGCATCAACAAAGAGTTGATGGTGGATATGATTACAGAATAGTTATAGATGCTAAAGGTGAATACCGCCAACATATGCAACAGTCTTGTAAGAGGTGGAACAGATGTGATGTGATCTAATACATGGTGCGGAAAGTGCCATCAAGACATTTAGCCACACTAGTGAATGTATCCGAAAATCAACTATCCCTGGAGCCTTCTATTCATACTATTTAAGGAATAATAATATAGAAGATATTTGCTCTTTTAAGGAGATGCATGAAGAAAGAAAAAAGACGAAGACACAAGATTCAACTTATTGGAATCCAAGATGACCACCTGAGAATATTGGACCAAAGCCTAGAGAGTTGGTTCTAATTTCAACCCAAGGAGATTTCTCTCTCAAAGTTACAAAGGACCATAGTCTGGTGGTGGTCAGAGATTAGAAGTTGAGTGTTATAAATGTGGACAAAAGGGACATATCTCACCAAATTTCCCAAACCCTAGAAGGTCCATGAACTACAAATCCTTATGTAGTCAATGCAAAGGAAAAGGCCACACCGTAAAAGGGTGTCCCAGTCTAGCTCCTCTAAAAGCTAACATCACTAACAACCAATAGAAGATCCAAGAACCTGCCTCCAACTTGGTAAAATTAGAAGTTTTTGCAAGAACACATGCTAAGAAATGAGAACCCACAGTTACAAAAGAGAATGTTCCCTTTGTCAAAACGGTGAAGTTCAATCTTCCAAAGGAGAAACAAAATAGTAGAGGACAAAATGGTGCAATATAGGGTAGTCCAATAGTACAAAAGGATATAGAGACAATTAGAGAGATAGGACCAGATGTCCAAGAGATAGAGAATGAAGAAAAACCCCCCAATGATAGAAGAAGTACAAATTTTGCTGCTTGTAGAGGAAAGAGGAAAGATAAAAGTGGGTGTTGCCCCATTCCCTAGCCGATTGGAGAAGCCTATGGCGGATCCTATCAATGAGTATGACTTGGTCAAAGACCTAGATACCTTCAAATCAAACCTAACATTCTAACAATTGTTGCTGATGTTGTCTCCCAATTGTCGAAAGAAATTTAAAAGCATATTGACAAGAAGATGTGGCCTAAGGATTTCTCCCATAGATATCACTAAGTCTAATAAAGCCCTAGAGCATGTGAAAGAAGTGGATGTGACTAATGTCTACTTGGATCCTAGTACCCCAGAGATCAGCATGTGGATTGAAGGATGTTTTATAGCAGACACATTAATTGATGGAGATTCATCAGTGAATATAATGATGGATGTGACAATGAAGGATCATTCCTACAAGGTATACAACCTACACAATGGCTTATTAGACTTGTAGACCAAAGTAGAATTAAGCCTATGGGCTTCCATATGTGAAGAAAACCCTGGCAGGAAGAGACTATTGACTGACTGATAGTGGTGAAACCAAATTCCTACGGGATCTCATATCCTCTGCCTCTAGGGAGACCATGGCTTTTTGAAGCAAGTGTATGGACAAATTGGTTCAAAGGAGCCCTAACCCTAGGAAGAGGACCCAAAAAAGTGGTGTTGAAGTTGTATGGATCACAAAAAGGTAATGGACCCACCTCCATTGAAGCCTTAATCAACTCCTCCAACTAAGTAATAGATGGCACATCAGCACAGACGAAGAAATTGTCAAACGGATCTTTTCCAAGAAAATAGAGGCACAGTCCTTGATAGTGGGCATTGTAAATCAACTCTCAAAAGAAGTAAAGTCCCTATCGATGGATGAATACTTGCTGCCTAAAATAGGAATGACTTTTAAAATCACCTCTGACAGTGAGATAGATTCCTAGATGTATTGTTCTCCTTGTTACATGGCCATAGCAGAGCCAAAGACAGAGAACCAAAGTCAGACGTAGAATTAGAAGCAGAGGATACAAAAGAGAATTTGTTCTTTTCTTACTGAGCCCCTACAAAGACATGAATAGAGTTTAAAGAGGATGAGGATGATAGTATCAAAGAAGATTATGGAAGCGAATTGGAAGAATCTATCCAACTTTGACAAGGATACAAATGAGGAGGAAGTTCTAGAGGCTATAAAAGTTGAAGATCCCATGCTGTTAGACAGAATGACTCTGGTATCCTTTGGATTAGTAAATGAATTGCATTATAGATAAAATATCCATAGGAAATGGATTAAGAAGAACAAGCCTTCCTTCAGTAGTGGCTCTTGTTGCCCTAATTTTCCCTTCTCAAGAAAGGATGATGTTCATGCACCTACCAACAAATACAATCTTATAGTACAAATAGAACTCAAATGGTTCTTGTTGTGTGACATTGCTAGATGCATCCACAGAAGATGAGTTATCGATTCAAGAGATAAGTAACCCTCCCATAAAACCCGAAATAGCCCTAATAGCATTTTAACATCCCAAGGAGCAAGTAGAATCCTCATTGAAAGAGGAAGTCGGTTCTAGCGAAGCATCAGAAGAGGAGACCACTCCATTGAAGGAGGTAGATCTATACCCACAAGCAGTCCATGGGACTTTTATCTGCGAAGTGGAAGGTGAAAAGCAATTAACGTTTATGGATACGAATGGTATTGAATGTCACTTGAAGGCGGGTATCAGCCTTCTAGAAGAGAAGCTATTGATCTTGCATGACCTTTTGAAAAAGAACTTGGACGTGTTTGCATGGTCCTACAAAGATCTAAAGGGGATTGAACAGCCTTGTATGGGCAAGAATGTCGTACACCTATAAAATTCTCAGATCCTACTCTCAAGGTAGAGGCTTCTAAGGCTATGCTCGAAGAGATGGACCAACAAATCCAATTGATTCGACGTGACACCCAAGTTGCTTAAGATCAACAAAAGTCCTATGCAAATCTTGTTAGATATGATCAATGCCCCACCCTCATTAGGTGCCACCAATGATCCATGGTGCTCAAAGTTGTAAGGCCCCCATTATGAGGAGAAGCCAAATGTGAGCCCGAACATTGGTTGAGTCCTGAAGTGTATATCAGATGAGGTCTATGTGACCGGATGGCAAAAAGGTGACCATTGTGGGTCTAATCTTTGGGTTAGATGGAGTGGTTAAGGTGGTAGTAACTTGAGGCGCATTGCATCGAGTTGCGGGGTAAGGGAGTTAAAAGCAGCCCCTATTGTGGGGTCTGGGGGCAGCACCCCCGGCCCGATGGGATAAAGGGAATATTCCCTGGCCGACTAGAGGAGGCTCATATGATAGGTCGGTTAGGCCGACCTAACAGCCTTCACGGGCTATAAAAGCTAAACCCCTTCACAACCATCTATCATTCATCTTTCACCCAGTCAGAGTTGCTGTTCCAGCTAGCCTTAAGCTCTTCACCTATCTTCTGTCTAGATCGCCATCTAAGCCTCACACAGTGGAAGCGCACGAGTGGACAGAGCCATCTTTGTATCAGTTGCTTGGAGCTAAAGAATTTACTGATTCTCCTCTTATCTGTTGTGTACTCTCTATCTCTATCTCAGATTCTGTTCGCTACGCCGTGTAATATTTTACAGAAATATCCATAAGAACATTCAAGGAAGGTGACATGATGTCTCTAAGGGTAAGGCTTGAGAAGAGCTCATTATCCTTGGGGAAATACAAAAATCTTAGTCCAAGGTACTGTAGACCATATGAAGTAATCAAAGTAATGGGAAGGCAAGAATACAAGCTTAAATTTCCACCCCATCTCAAGATTCACATGTAAGCCTACTGAAACCTTATGTACCAAACCCCGATCATGTGCTTAATGATGAACAAATAGTTATGCTTGCCGAAGGAATTCTAGAAATGCAACTCGAGAATATTTTAGATACAAGGGAGAAACCTCTAAGAAGCCGAATCCTAAGAGAACACCTAGTAAAATGAAAGGATTATCTTGAAGAAGATGCCACTTGGATCGATGAGAAAACCCTTATGAAAGAGTACCCCTAGTTTCTCTCGAGATGAGGATATCTTGATTTCTCTAAGGAGGGAAGAATGTAATGTTCCCATTACTTAGTTTATTTTAATAAAAAATGTGCATATACATTCCAAAGAAAATTGAGTTATGTTGCACATTTAAAAAAACACTAGCTCTAATTATGAAACTGGCTCTACTTATTAAGATAATTGTTATTATTAATGAGGTATTATATGCCAATTCAGGGAAGAAAGACTTAGGAAACCTTCACAAGACTAGCTTATTAAAACTATGTTTGTAGTATAGAACAACAAAAAGAACTAGCCTAGTGGATAGTCACTCGGCAATTAAGTGCACTTGGGTGATGACACTTTCGGGATGGGTGACCTCCCAGGAAGATTTTCCGACAAGCTAGTGGGAGCTTCTCACACACGGCCAATGACACCAACGAAGCCTTCGTAGCCTATTGCCAAATATGCCAAGGCCAAGGTTCCAAGGTCTATGCCTTGATCGCCACCTTAGTTGTACACTTTGGAGTGACGCCCGACCGATGACACAATTCGCGGTTGCACGACGATGCAACAAACGGTGGGTCCTCACCCATATATTCATCAATTTTTATATTCGTGCTATAAAAATGGAGCCTCCTCCTTGACATCGTCAGTGGCATCGTAAAAAAACACTAAAAGAAAGCGTTCTCTCTTTATCATCAATGATGTCATAAAAAAACGCTAAAAAGCAAGCGTCGTCTCTTTACCCCCCTGGGTTACTATATAAACAAGGGTAGAGCGTCACGTCAGACACACAAATAAAATACATATACACAGATAATACACAACAACCTATGCAGAAGTATCTCTGCTATGGATGTGACAAAGCTTTGTTACAATCAGTTGAGTCTCTCTCTCTCTCTCTCTCTCTCTCTCTCTCTCCTATGTGGTGGAAGCATTGCCCGAACCCATCAAGCTTCTTCCATGGCTCCCAAGCGACATCGAGATGCTGAGCAAGGTCACACTCAGAGAACTCCCCAACGTGTGGAAGTTGCTGCTAAAACACAAGTAGAGGTTAACCCCGAATCCATTCAACCCGAAGGACGGGTTATTTCACAACAAGCTGAGGTTGTGGCCTTAAACCGTAAAAATCAGTTACGATGGATGGTCAAACAGAGATAATCAGATTAGTACATAAGAAAAGGATCATGATTAGTTAGAACTTACTTAAACTTATAAAAGCATGTTAGTATTATCAAATGTTTTTTAGGAAGAAACACGAAAATTGATGAAGGGAATAGATTCTATGCATCACATACATTCACAATTGTGTTAAAAATGTTTTATGGTTATGATACTTTTGGATTTGTGAATGATGAATTATGTCTCTTATGATTCTAGGCTTGCATAATCGGATGAGTTGTGGATTGTGGTGGTTTGGGACATTGGGATCCTAACCCAATGCTCCCTAACACTTTTCGGAGTGTGAAAAAACTCACATGCGGGTGGGGATCCTAGCTCCCAAGGGAGGTGGGTGTTTTTGGTTTTTGATCACTCGAGAACCTGAGAGGGTAAAGGGCCGAGTGGTAAGTGCCCCTGTTATATAGGATGGCTCTAGAGGCTCAAGGAAGCTTAGAGGGGCTCTGAGCCAATAAATTCACTGTTGACCGCGGATGGAGTGCGATCACATATAGCCCAATCCCGAGGGATTGGAAGGTCCTATCTCCTAGGTTGGATGATGTCTTTCTACTGATGGAGTGTGATCACATACATTCCAAACTCAAGGGATTGGAACGTCCTATCCTAGGCTAGACGGTGTCTTTTTGCAAAAAGACGGTTTTGTACCACTCTGTGGAGTGATGGTGAAATAAAGTATCTGATTTTTGAATTGTTTGTTAGGTGCTAAAGATTGAGTTTAATGAACCTAGTTTAACGGAGTAATAAAAGTAAGTTGATTTTATATGTCCAAATAGTGTGGTAATATGCTTTGCTAATTAGAAAACTAAGCAAACCCCATCGAGGAAAGTGGGAGGCTTTGATTTTGACAATTGGACGCCTATGGATGGGTGGATTCGATAAGTTGGGTAACTTTTCAACACTAGATATAGCTGATTAAATCGTGACCCTTCCAATAACAGTAGGATTAGTTACAAGGTTTAACACTCTTTTCAGGGGCTGGAGCTGAGATTTTACCTTATGGGTAGGGGGATCAAGTTACACTTTGCCCCATCTCTCACTCTCTTTGAACCAAGTGTGGTGTTAACCTCATTCTTGCCTTTGATAGATTACAAAGTGGTCTTTCTTAGGTGGGCATTAGATTGCTGTTAGGGGTGACTTGTCCATGCTTTCACTGTGAAGTAGAAGTGAGATTCCCATGTTTAACTAAGTCCAAGATTTCCCATGGGGAGACAGGATGGTGATGTGCATGGGTATGAATTTCAGTCGACTACTAAGAGGGCTCCTTCGAGTCTGTTTGAGGAGGCACCTCACAAATATACTACAAGAAAATGTATCTTGTATCATCAACAATCATGTTCTTCATAGTTTAATCAACTAGAAGAAGAAAAAAAACACGAATCTTCTCAAATCTTCATGCAACATCATATAACAATTCTCCCATGAATGTATCACAACACAACTTCAATATATTCTTTATATTATTTAGAGAAACCATCAAAAGAATAAGAGGACACAAAAGAATGCTCTACTTTGAATGGAATTTCATCACATAGATTTCATATTCAATGTCTTTATAGTCTATCCCATATAGATACAATGTTTTCCATAGAAAATTGGATATACCTTATACTCTATCTCTCTCATATATGCTATCTCTCAATAGTATGTTAAAATAATGAAGAATAACCCTCCATAATTCTTCTTTGGTCATGGATACCTCTCCCAAGAGGTATGTCTGATATGAAGAGTCACCAAAGCCACTACAATGTCCTTTCGTAGCTCAACAATGTCACTATCACTTTAGTCTTTACTTAAGTCTTCAACATCTACTTCTTTGAGCTATTTTAAACTTGTACTTATCTCTTCCCAAGATTAGAAAACTTCCCCAAGCTACACATTCATCTCATAGAACTCTTACATAGGCATACAAAACAAAAAATGATAGAGACAAAGGCTCTACAAAAGCTCAACAAAATGTCTACAATACTATATAGAAGGTTATCAGAAAGAATTTACCTCAATTAAAACCATTCAAAACCATCAAGAATCATTCAACAAGCTTCCAAACACTCATAAACACCATCAATCATCATTCCAACCTCTTATACAAAAAGAAATCAAAACAAAATAGAAGCTAAACAGAACCAATCAAAACATATCAAGCACTCAACATAATCTTTTAATGCATCATATCTCCATTGAAAAACATCATGAGCTTCTCAAACCTATTCAACCTTATCTAAAACTCTCTCAAACACTTCCAAACCAATTAATCATCACTCAAATCATACAAAAATCACCCAAAAATCCAAGAAAAACAACAAAAAACACAGTCATATCAACCCTCAACATATCCCCATGAGTAATTCAGAAGTGTCCTCGTGACCTTAGAAAAAGAGAATAAAAATTCAAAATAATAGCTCATTGCTTTATCTTCAAATATCCCAAGAAGGACTCTAGCTTCATCTCTAGAAAAGAAAACATGTATCTAATCTATTATTCAAGGAAAAATCCCAAAACAAGAGATCAGGAATAATACTTAATCAAACCAACTAAATTTAAATAAAATCTTAAAGGATATGAGAGTTTCTTCATCTACATTCATCCATCTATTCATCACCATGAATCTCTAAAAAGTGTGTACTCTCAAATAGTCTGAATATCCAATCTCAACTCCATCATACAGATAATACACACAATATAGATACTAAAAACAAAACAACCATTTAAAGTACCTCCAAAAGAGAGATATAACATTATAAATCATCAAAATACATCCAAGGATATCAATAAATGTGATCCCTCTTAAAAGCTTGGTGGTTTTGGAAATGATCCATAGACAGAGATTCATCTACAAAAGTCTTGGGAGAATTTTGGAAAAATTGCAAGCAACACATACTCTCCACCAATACAAGATAGCAGCTAGGCAAGCAAAGGGCATGAAAGTAAAAAATATCTAATTGTTGGGGATCAATATTCACATTCACATTCATACACAACTTCAAGATTGACTTCTAATCATTATGCCAAATGCCGCTACATGTAGACAAGATACCAAGCAAAGTGAGCAGTCGGTCTCACTAAAGGATCTAAAGACTAAGAATAAATTTGAGAAAATTGCAAATAATTCTAAAAAGCTTGCCTAGTAGTCATCCATTCCCTTGGAATTAGTAGAGCCAATTCATTTGAGGTCCTATTAGAGAATATGTTGAACTGCATCCTTGATGTCTAAAAGTCTTGAGATCAAAGTATGTGTGACCACTAACCAACTGAGGGGGTTGAGGGATAGAAGTGGTGGGAGATAAAAGAGAAACAAGCAAGAGAGGGTGAAGGTATGGATAAGAAAAATCATAAAAGGAAGAATAGGTTAAAGAAGGATAGTTTGTTAATTTAGGGGAATCGGCTAAAAAGATTGTTAATAAGTAGGCTGGAAAGTGGAAACAACAGCTGTGGATGGGGAATGACAAGAAGGAGGAGGGGGAAAAGCATGATCCTTAATAAAAGAACAACAGCTAAGAGATCCACTCTCAGTTGGTTAGTTCTTGCACATGAGCAAAGGCTTTGGTTTGACACTAACTCAAAATCATAGAACCAATCATTGTATACTAAGAAGCTTTAGGAAAATCAGCCACTTTGGAAGAATATATCTGGAGAATTTGATCTATCTACAACTCCAAATGTTTGAGATATAAAACTACTTGTAATACCACATCTCTAACATACCAAGACAAATCTTCATCATCTAGTATGATATAACAACTCACCTTGCAAGTACAGTAAGACATAAGTATAGTATCTCGAGTCACTGAATCTTCAAATACCATTCTTACCACCTTAATTAATAAATCAGAAGACCAAGATCCGCTCTAGCTATCCTCCTCTAGAGGAGATAGATCCATAATGGAAAGCTTAATATAAAATGCCATCTTATGTTACTAATAATGCATAAAAAAGGAGTGATCTAGAGGAATAAATTTTTGAAATTGCTCAAAACAAGTCCATAACAAATCCATTCTTGATACTAAAGCCTTTCCACCTTGGCTTGGAATAAAGGACATAATATTGCATTTCTTTGAAAAACAACTAAATCTATAGGTGATAAGGAAGGAACTGGTTGCATAGAAGAACTCTGTGAATCAGAATGAGAATGAGCCAATTGTTCCTTAAGCTATTGAATTTGAGTATTATTATGGTCTATGATAGTGTTGGTTGATTTGAGCTCTTCCATTTGGACATCTATCAAAGCTTTCAGCTTTTGGGCTTCCTTCAATAACATATCCCTCTCCTCAGTCATAGTAACTACTTTAGATTTGGTATCTGACAATTGAGCTTGCAAAGTAGACATCTCTTATTTTTTGGCATCAATGTTCTTAGTCTGTTGCTCCATCTATGTACAATGGTCAGAAAAATTTTATGTGGGGTAGAGGCTAGCTCAGTATTAACCTTGTTCAACTCCTCCTTGGACTATTGTATGTCCTCATAAAAAGAAGAATAAAGTGGTTGAATACAAGCAGTAATTGAGAGTTCAATAGAGCTCTAAATGTATTTACATAGAAATGGAATCACATCTCCTGTCACTAGACATTGCACAAAAGAAATTGAAATATCTAGAGTACCATCTCTATGTGCTCTAAAAAGATTGGGAATTGTAAGGAAAGTAGGCAGCGTACTGCAAGTTTGGATAGGACCTAGAATTGAAAGAGTGGAAACTCATACTAATTCAGCCACTCGCTTAAGATAATTCCTTTGAATGACCAAAGGAGGAGGATTAGTATTCATAATGATGATATTAGGAACTTAGGTAGAAGGAGGAACCAGTGGAGGATCAACCAGTAGTGAGAAAATATATTTCGCAGGGTCAGCATATGTTAAGAAAACATAAATATAGGAACCAAATGTGACATTAGTCATATTATCCCTCGTGACTCAAATAAAATGCTGATCCATTTTAGTGAGGAGATATGAACTCCAATCAATAGTGATACCCTTTAATACCATGTGGGACGCTATAAACAATTCCTTCAAAAGATAATTAGAAGGGATTTTGGTAGACATGAACTTGTCTTGAAGGAAGTGGTACAACTATTTCCAAAAAGGGTTAGAAATATTGGATACACCAACTCCCAAAGTAGTAATGCCCCACTTAGTATCCAATACATTTGTGGTTTGCTTCTATAAAAGCTTCAAATTGTCCTCATTTGAGAAAATTTGATGGGCAACACGAAAAGATTCTCCACAGTAGAGTAAAGAAAGAGCTTTACCCAGGCTCTTGGGTGTCATGAGAAGAACTGTGCCATGAACAAAGCCAGACCTCTTGTTGTAAGAAGTTAAGAATTGATCGTACATGTCAGGATCATCAAGGACAAGTGGCAGGGTAAGAGCCAAAAATTATGGATAACCTGACACCTTAGAAATAAGGTCTAATTCTTGCAATTGTGAATAATCATGAGAAACCAATGGAGCATACTAGACCAAGGGAGGAGTATGAAGTGCCATTCAGATGGATCACACACACACACACACACACATACACACACAAAATCACAAGAAATGCATGCAAAATAACATAATAGCAATGGATAAGATATCAGCAAAAGAAATAACTCACATGGACATGACCGACTGACCACCCCAGGCAATTGAAATTTCGAAACATTTCAGCATAACCCCTCCACATATGCGATCAAAAGCTTCATGCTATGCAAACATACAGGCACCCAATATTCCCCCAATTGGGCAAAAATAATGATAATACACAATGTATCCTAACGCAAATCAACATAAACAAAGAAAAATGGACTAAACCAAACCACAACACATTAATAGCCAGACCATACCTAACTAAGACAGTCAACAATGACTAAGACTGACAACCATGTTACCCACCCTATGCACGTAGTAACACTTCATTTAGAAAGAAAATTGTGCAATGTGAGGGAAATGAAAAATTTAATTGAGTGTAAATTTAATAATTAATTAATAATGGATGATTTTTATTAGGTGATAAACCTTAGTAAGAAAACGGTGGTTCATTTTATCCACTAATTAAAAATTATTAAGTTTTACGGTGCTTTCACATTTTTCAAACATCGTTTTCGACTCAAGGTCTCTAAAAGCAAGTTCATTTTTAGAAATTTAATGTGTGTATAGTGCTTTTTTTGCACATGTATTTGTGACAACGAGTTTATTTTATTATGAATTAAAAATGTATGTTTATTAGCGCACGAAATGCACGTTGCTATGTGAATGGCTAGTTGATTTTATTCAATTATATGTGTGTGTAGCGCGGATGTGCATAAAAAAAGTGATCAACTGGTTCCTTTTAGCAATTAGTTGTGATATTTGGTGCAAAAAAGAAAACAATGAAAGAAACGGGGTACCTAGAGGGGGTATGAATGCAAGTGTATCTGAATGTGCACAAAAATCAACTCATAGGATGAGACAGAACCATGATCACAATTGAATCCAAAATATACTTCAACTAACTAAAAATTTTATAGCATAAGAAAAAATACCAAAACACCATGTGTATTTTGTTTGATTTATTTTGGTTTTGTTTTATTTTCGTTTTTTTATAAATATATGTGATATTCAATCAACAAGACAAATATTAAAAATAGATCATGTAAATTTATTGGATTTTTCTAAAATTTCAAGTACTTTTTAAAACTATTTTTATGATTTTTAATGGAATTTTTAGATTTTGATGAGAGTTTTATTTTTATTTATTTTTATTTATATTTTTATCTAATATACATGATTAAATTTTTAAAAAATAATAGAATTGGGTTATTTTTTGTATTTTTTTCATTTAATTTATATTTTTATGATTTTTTAAAAATTTTAAAATGCTTTTAGTGTTTTTTGCAATTTAAATTTTACAGGAGTGCGTGTACCCAAGGTTGTGACTACTTATGAACAACAACAATCCCATTGCCACACAGACAAGATCAAATGCGCATCCTCGTGGGTAAACAACCGTGAAAACAATCGACCACAAGCACAAACAACATACGCACAGGGGGGAGGAAATCTTTGTTGCATAGGTTCGAAGGTGGGGAAAGGCCAAATTTTTTTATGATTAAGGGGGGGTAAAATGAGGTTTTTGTTTGTGTTTTATATATATATATATATATGTATGTATGTATGTATGTATGTATGTATGTATGTATGTATGTATGTATGTATGTATGTGTGGGATGGGCGGGGGGACATGGGGTGTTGTTTGGGGGGTGGTAGGAAATACATGGTAGGGACAAGAGTAGGGATGGGGGTAGGGTGGAAATTGGAGGGGGGGGGGGGGTATGGGTGGGCAACGGAGGGAAAGGGAGATTGGGAGGGGGTGGACAAAGGGGGGGAAGGGTTAAGGTAGTGGGCAGGTAGGGGAAAAGGGGGGTAGGGGGAAGGGGTGGCAAGGTGGGCGATGGTGGGGATGTAGGACCCAAGCACCGACGAGGAGGTGGGTTGGCGTCAATAGCGATGGGTGGCAAGGCATAGGTGATTGTGATGGGCGAAGGCGTGACGCAACGGCGGTGGGAGAGGCGGGGCGTAGGAGGTGGTGAAGGAGGGAGGGCCAGCGAGAGAAGGTAGGTGCTGAGGAGGAGGGTGAGGAGGGAGAAAGGAGGAAAGAAAGGAGGAGGGGAAAGAAAAGGAGGCCGGAGAGGAGGAAGAAGGAGAGGAGGAGAAGAAGGAAAAGGAGGAGAGAGAGAAGAAGGAGCAGGAGGAGAAGAGAGAGACATAGGGAGAGGGGAAAGATAAGAGAGAGAAAGAGGGAGAGAAGAGAGAGAATGAGCTAGGGGGAATAGATGGGACAATTGGAAGGGGAAAAAAAGAGAGGTTTTTGTTTTTTTAAATCTTAATTATAATTTGAAAATGCTAGATAAAATTAAGGGTGCTCCCCCTTGTCTTGCGCACCAATGCCCTGGGGGTAAAAGGCGGGGGTAAAAAATTTTGCGTTGGTAAGATCAAACCAAAGTGGGGAAAATCTGGTACGATCGAATGCAACATGTCAAATGCCCGGTACGCATTACAAGGCAAAAATCGGATGTTCAAGCGACACGCAAGGGGCAAGGGAATGAAGATTTTATAGAAAAATTAATGCAAAGGGATCCAAGCATCGGATGAAAATGCCATAAAAAGAAAAATTGGGCAAGGAGACTAAAGGAATGGCACAGACAATGCGTCTGGTGCATTTGACAGCAAATAGGGGGTTCACATGGAAAAATATGAAAAATCAGCAACACAAAAAAGCACGCAAAAAGTTAATTCTAAAAATACCATCAGTCAAAACAAAATACAAAAAGAAGAAAAAACATCGATAATGAGGTGTGGGACATGCCTATTATGTCAGAGTACAATTCTAACTAGAATAGAACCCGTTCACATGGGAAAAAAGAACCCAAAAACATAATTAAAAGTAATAACAAAAAATTGGAAAGTTGAAATGGAATGCAAAAAGAATGAAAAATGTTTGAGCTGATGAGTTGGATAGGGCTATCAAGTCAAAACATGGTTCTGATGACAATTGTAGTGGGCCACATAGAAAAAACGATAAAAACACACCTGAAAATCTAAACAAAATTTAATTCCAAACAATCCATCAGGTGCAATAAGGGGCAAAAAAAAAAGTCTGAGGAATGGTGGGCAATAGGGCTACTAGGTCAAAACGTGATTTCAGCGGATAAAAGGCACATTCACATGGAAAAATGATAAAAATGCATAGGAAAACATAATTAAATAGTAATAATGAAAATTAAGTAGTCAAAATGAGGGGTTATCCAAACACAATGCAATTTCGATGAGAAGAGAGCATGTTCACGTTGAGAAAACACAAAAAGCGCCTAAAAATCAACCATCAAACACATAAAAATAAATGTCGACCAATTTGTGCATAAAAAAGAGACATTGTAAAAAGGAAAAGTGTCCAAGAAAAGGGAAAGAGTAGGGCTATAATATCAAACTGTAGTTCTAGTGCACAAAAGATGTGTTCACATGGAAACATGTCCGATTTAAGTAAAATTATTCAAAAATTAATAACTCATGAACCATTGCTTGGAATCGAGGATAGTAAAAAGTAAAAGTGGCAAGTATAAGGAATAAATAGGGGTAGAAAGGTAGATTGAGATTTCGGTGAATGTAGGGTACATTCACATGGAGGTTAAGACAAATGATAAAACAACCGAAAGGATAAAAGAAAACCATGAGAATCGGGTAAAAAATGCTGAGTGGGTGAGAAAGGGTCCTCAACAGGGAATAAAGAAAATAGGAGATCGTGTAAGGATTAATTAACAAGGTGTTCATGAATATATACAAATGAGACACTCAAGAACGCATCCCTATACTTAAGTCGTAAACAAATCAATTTGACTAATCAACAGGGGCCTAACACTTGAATATAATTCATACACATACTTTTTCATACTTAAGACATGACATACACATAAATAAATGCAAGAGCTAGGGTTAGAAACACTTGGCCCATTTAATTGGTGGATGCGAATCGTTGACACGTGTGCTGGGGAGGCGAAGTTATCCAAAAGTACCAAGGCTCGCCAAAGTACACTTCTGGCATGGCAGGGACCATGCAATAGCACCTAGGGAGGTAGTGTTATTGATGAAATCCCATGGGAAGCTGTCAATGGTTGTGAAGAATATGATACTCAACCTTGATAGTCCCTTATGTTAGAATAATAGATCAATTACATCCCATAGCTCACATCACTCAAGGAGAATGATTGAAACCTGTATCTCACACTTGGTTTAGAAATCGACAAGAGAGATAGTTCAAAAGGAGTATGCCAAAGTGCACAGTTGATGGTGCATTAGTGTATCCCAACCCATTTGGCATAGGTGCAAGAAGGAAGGCTAGGAAGCCTTATAGTGCAGTGCACCGAACAGAGTGATGTGTGTGTAGTGATGGTAGAGGCCCATCTCGTGTGTGCATAGGGAAATGGAAACATGCATTATGCCAATTATCATAATGTCCCTCAATTCTCACCTCTCAGTTAATGAAAGGGAAATTAATCATGCTCAACTCCCCCTCTATCTCATGCTCTATTGATAGATACAAGAGGACAACAGAGTTCCTCACACCCATTGATGTAATCCTTATGGCCACTTGTGTATAAATAGTATGCCTTGTGCACAATTGATGGTGCACCAGTATATCACGCCCTCTTGTGAAGATGGCATACATGCAAGAAGGAAGGCCATGGAGCCTTATAATACCATGTACAGGAACAGATCGTGGTTTGTGCATTGAGAGGCCCAGCCCATGCATGCAATACTCCATTCATACATCTCACCTCTGTTTTGGATTTAAAGGGCAAAAACTGGTCACTCATCCCACAATCTGTCTCACACTTGTCTGATAAATACAAAGGGCAGCCCATACTCACATCTCCATTTAGTTAGGATGAAAGCTCACGTCATGCAAGGGATTGTTGATGAGGATCAGCTTCATCTAGTTGATGATGTCGAACAATATTTGTTAATGAGAAGGCGTACCTGGGGAGGTAGCTGACAAATTTGAAACTTTGATTGCAAGTGAGAGATGTCGCTTGCTCTAGGAGTCAGATGCACTGATGGAGTTATAGGATACAATGCACCAAGGGAGCTAGCTCCGGAATTGCATCCTGGAAGATTGAATGATGATTCAACTTATCAATGCACTATGGGGTGTTGCCACCTTTTCCACAACTAGCTTCTCGTCCAAGGGTGTATGCCATCTTTTCTTGGAACAAGGCCTCTTATGATAGGGAATTTCTTTCTTTTCTCCCATAATAGTTTTGACTTTTTTAATTCTTTCTTTTTTTCCTACTCTTGAGGGTGTTTCCACCTTTTGTCGAAGAATAGGTCAACATGACAGGGACCAAAGTCCTTTTCTCCCATGAGCTATATATATATATATATATTCAAAGAGAAGAATGGCAAGAATACCATGCATCAGAACCATCCTTTGCCACCTCTGCTAGATCAGCCCAGAATGGAGCAAAGTAGGGGCGGGAGGTGGCAATGAGGGCCTAAAAAAATGAGGCCACCTCATCAGGATAATAATGATGGACATCAATAGCAGCATAAGAAGTAAGAAGGAGCGATGCCTCAAAAGGAGAGGAACTACCGGCTATGATTGTCAGGATCCTAGGGAGGGAAGCACTTTAGGCAATAGGCATTAATTAGGAAGGGATCATTAGAGGTGTCCATGGCCTATATTTGAACAGAGCCATTAGGGTTGACAACAAGTACCTTGTAGGGGCCCATCCAACACTGTTGTAGTTTCCCTGGAAACTTTTCAAATCATGAATTATATGCCAAGACTAGGTCACCTTCCTTAAATTCCTTATGCTTGATGAAGCTGTCATGATAAGCCTTCCACTCAAGCCCGATAGCTTACATACACATTGTAGGGCCATTGTTTCATCTACACATTCCAAGTATAGAAGACAGTGCTACAGGGACTCATCATCACCTAGGCATTTTTTGATAGCTATGCACAGAGAAGGTTGTTCAAGCTCTATAGGGAAAACGACTTCTGTACCATACACCAGTTGGAAGGATGTCTATCCTATAATAGCCATATGTGAGGTTTTGCATGCCTAGAGGGCCTCTATAAGTCGATCATCTCCAATATGGCAATGTGTTGGGACCAAAAATGGACCCGACACTAGTTATAGGCACTAGCTAGGCCTCTGTAACTCTCACAAGACAATCCCACATGGCCTCACGACTAGGAGTGTCTAAGGGATACATTGCCCTAATCGCTACTGTAGATATTGCGTTTGTAGTAGAATGTAGTCCAATGATTGCCTTTCCTTACTCCTCAAAGGGAGATTCCACACATCTTGGTATAATATACCATGTAACACAAACATAAAGGAGGCACCCCTCTAGCTAAATGCTATGGCCCCACTGCAACTCTCCTACATCGAGAGGATTGGCCCCTCGATGTACTGCTTTGACTATAAAGAACATACAAACAATCTCCACTCTATATATTTTGAATGATCTAGGAGATAAAATTTCCTCACTTGACAATTTTCCAAAGATTCGATCGTCTAGCCTATAGCTTGGGTTTCCTCATAACTCGGCGTATGTCATGTAATTGGCAATCAATTGCTATGCATCCAGGAATTACCATGTCATGCTCAATGCAAATGTGGATGATCATTGTGCTCAAGAATTTTATGATTAAAAAAACTAGCCACATGAGGTCCAAAACCAATCCTTTAATGATTTTTCAACTAATCGTACATGCGGCATTGATAGAGACTAGCACTGAATTTCTTCGTGCTACTAGTCTCCTTAATTCAAACCATAATCTGTCCTATATGTTGTGCATAGACAAAAAAATCAGAATTGAAATCATTTTCATCAACTAACCACTTTCACAAACCCTCGTCCCTCTACCATTTAGGTTTGGCATTCATTGGGTAGATGTAGGGTTCATTTAATGCAATTTTTCATATAAAAATCGATAAAAACACACTATAACAAATTAAAAAGGCTTAAGTGAAGCTTGATCCTCATGCTCTAGCCTTGTTATACACTCACAGACATAAAATGCATTTTTTCTAGTTTTTAGGCATAAAAACTAAAATTTCTCTAATTTTTTTATATTTTCCATTTATTTCTTCGTAAAAATATGATATTTCAGAATTATGAGTTCTTATTGATCAAGGTCACTCAACATCATTTTTATATTTATTTTTTATCCCATATGACCCCAAAACACTCAACCAAAACCCCAAATTCCATTTTTTAATCAAAACTACAACTTACAGGTTTTGCGTGTTTTGCGAAAAATTATTATATAATCATATTTTTTGGTTTTATTTCATATTTTAGAGAGAATGCAACATGAAAAATCAAGAACAAACAAAATCAAACACTTTCGCTAACCATTTTTCATAAAATAAAAGGACCGCTTACTTACGCATAGAAACCGTGATTCCGAGGCTCATATCCTGTAGATGGGAGGTTGTTGACGCTTCTTCCTTGCTACTGACACACTCTCTTAGCCCGATCTACGTTCTCCATTGCTCCAACATCATCATTTGGTCCGGATTCTTCATCACAACCCTCCCCCTTTTCTCTTGAATTGATGCATATGAACAGCCACTAAGAGGAGAGAGGAGAGGGAAAGACTAGAAAATCAGATTTTTAAATCCTCCATTAAAATTAGCAAACTCACAATCATCTTCTTTCTCTCTCTGTCCTGATCGAGAATCTCCCACTCTCTCTCTCTCTCTCCAAACGGTTGTGTATCGAGCGATTTGGAAGGGGCGCAATGTCCCCCTTTGTTCATTAAATTTTCATGAGTTTTTAAGGCTTTTATTAAGCCTAAGGTTAAAACTTCAAAATAACCGGTTCAACTTTTTTGTGATCACACTGTCCGCAAGTGGATATTTCGAATTTGAGGAGGCAAACGGACTCGGATTGGAGATTCCTCTAGACGGGTGACTTCGCGACATCAAAATCTATAAACTTGGCTTTTGTCATGCACTTTTCGACTCGTGGATCCAATAGCTCCTTTATACCACCAAACCTTGCGAGGATTAAATGGGGGGACAAACGACCTCCCATCGAGGAACCAAGACTTGCGTAAGATTCCTGACGTTGAAATGCATCTACGAATACTCTAGCTCAGCCGTCCGCGACCATTTGATTTTTCATGAAAATTTGGTCTTTACAATTCCCACGCACTTTTTTGCTCCAAAAATGGCCTCAAACGCTTCAAGCATGGTTCAGAAGTGGCTCCTAAAATTAAAAAATAGGCCCATATAAGGGGTCCTCCATCTCATCAACCACTTCTATTGTTTGCATTGCTTCCAAGTGATACTTTTATTTGGTACTATAATAAGTAGTAAAAATGGGGCTGAAGTACCAAATTCAAGCCCATATAACGTTTAATGTCTCTTTATCCATGTCTATCAATTGATAGTGCTCTTGGGTGATGGGATTGGTCTTCCCCCATCAAAGTGTATATACTTGCATTGAGATTTGATGCTTTTGCCTTCTTGATAGGTTTATCTTTAATATGATACTAATTAGTTCGTATTCAAGGTCCCCTTATATGTTGGGCAATTGGTTTTGAGTTGATCAATTGTCCCAATAAGGGTTGAATTGATCATGTACTATTGTACTTGGTAGTAATACATAAGCTTGGCATCTGATTCATTTGGGTTGTGATTTGTTTCTCCTTCCTCTCATTTTCGTCTCTTTAAACCTTATTCTCTATACCCATATATTTGAAAACCCCAAGATTTTGGCTTTCTTCTCTTTATCCATTGGCATCGAAAATTATCTTATGGAAAATTGTGTCAGAGAGAGAACCAGGGAGAGAGAAAGAAGAGAGAAGAGTGCAGAGGAGAGAGAAAGACTGCAGGAAGAGAGAAAATAAGAGTGACGAGGAGAGAGAAAGACTAGATTTGGAGAGAGAAAGACAAGAAAGATGAGGAAGCCATAGAAGCTGTGAGCAAGAAGGGAGAGAAAGACTGTAATTGTATTAATGTGTCAAAAAGATATGAAAAATTACATATTCTCTCCTTTTATACCAATGTCAGTGTGATATGGCATATTATCAACATTTTTAACTATTCCCAACTTCTTACAATCCATCCCTTCCCAAAAGTTTTTGTCCTAAAAAACAAACCTAGAAACAACTAGAGAGGAGATGGATAGAACAGAGTACTACTCTGTTTTACAGCTTTACAAATGGGAAATGAATAAAGAATGACCATTACAAGAGCTGAATTTGAAGAACGAAAGTAAGGCCCAACTATATACATGGTTTGAAGTACTTCAGAAGCAAATGGAGCCATAAAGTCTTCAACAAATAGTCCCAGATGAAAGTAGACAGCTTGCTGAATAAACAGTCCTTGCTGGACCAAATCTGCCATAACTTTTGACAGAAGTGTCCAAATGAGATGTACCACATATCAAAACGAAGCTCTTGAAGAGTACTTTAAGCCTATGTAGATAGCTTAATTCTAAAAATTAGGTACGATAAAATTTTTTCTAAAACAGCGTGCTGTCCTGAACTAGTCTGCATCAATACTAGCTCCATAAGCAATAGGCTTCAGCCACCAATGTCTCCCTCAAGTATGGATACTCATCCAATATGGAATTAGGTCTCCAAGAAGCCTCTTCAGAGGGTAAACCTCTCCATTTAATCAAATATTCCACAATAGAACGTGATCGAAGCTTCTTTTCGCACTGACCTATAACAGCCTCTAGGATGTACTGAACAAGACCATCTTCATCAATAGGTGGCAGCTCATCAACTATATCCACTGGATCACCATAATAAGGCTTGAGCTGACTAACATGGAAGACGTTATGAATCTTTGTAGAAGAGGGAAGCTCTAGTTTGTATGCCAAATCTCCAATCCGCTTAAGGATCTTGTAAGGGCCATAAAACTTGTGGGCAAGCTTATTACTGGATCCATCTTTCAACGTAGAGTACTTGGATTTGGGCACCTTCAACAAAACCAACTCTCCTTCTTGAAACTCTAAAGGCCTCCTCTTCTCATTAGCATACATCTTCATTTGATCTTGAGCCTTCCTAAGATTCACCTTGCATTGCTGAAGAAGGGTCTGCATTCTTTCCAACTCTTCCTTCCCATGAGGATTGATCTTTTCATTAAAGATGACTGTGGGTAAGGGCACCTTGTAACCATACAAAGCCTCAAAGGGTGAAACTCCTATGCTCACATGAGTGGAATTGTTGTAAGCAAACTCAGCTAAGTGTAACCAAGAATCCCATGAGGTTTGGACATCATAGCAAAAATGGCGAAGATAACTCTCCAACCATTTATTAACTATCTCTGTCTGTCCATCAGTTTGGGGATGATAAGGCGTAGATGGAGCCAACTTAGTGTCCATAGATGTAAATACCGCTTGCCAGAAGTTACTCATAAACTTTGAGTCCCTATCATGGACAATCACCTGCGGTAATCCATGTAGTCTAAAAATATGCTCCATAAACTGATTGGCCACTTGAGTAGTAGTAAACTGAATTTTTGTTGGGATAAAATGAGCTGCTTTGGTGAGCCTATCAACCACCACATAAATACTATTCCACCCCTTCTTGATAGTAGGTAAGCCAGTGATAAAGTCCATAGTAATATGAGTCCATTTACCCGTAGGAATAGGCAATGGCTGTAACAAACCTCCTGGTTTATGGGTGCTATCCTTATTTTGCTGACAAGGCATACACTTCATAACGAAGTCCTTGACATCTTTCCATAGTCCTTTCCAATAAAAGCTCTTGCTAATCTTGTCATAAGTCTTGAAAACTCCCAAGTGTCCAGCTAAAGGCGAAGAGTGTAACTCCTCTATAATTTTCCGCGTGAAAGAAGAAGTAGAGGGAATAATAATCTTGCCCTTCCACCAAATAAGACCATTTTTAAGCTGGTAATGCGAGTTTTCTTCCATAAGACCTTGCTGTAATTTCTGAAAGATTTGGCTGAATTCCTCATCTAAAAGATAGGCCTCCTGTAGTTCTTCAATCCAATCATTATGTAGTTCTGTCATGGCTGACACTTTGCAGGCCCACATACGAGAAAGAAAATCAGCCACTATGTTATCTTTGCCCCTTGTATGAGTGATATCAAAGTCATAATTCTGTAATATAGCTACCCATCGTCGTTGCTTTGGAGTGAGATTTGACTGAGTAAGGAAATACTTGAGTACCCGATGATCAATATGTACTCTGAATCGGCTGCCATATAAGTAATGGTGCCATTTCTTGATTGCATGCAGGATAGCCAACATTTCCTGGTCATAAACATTCACGGCCATCTCCTTATCTGTAAGCTTACGGCTCTCAAATGCAATTATTCCATGCTCCTGAAGCAAAACAGCCCCAATGCCACGGCCACTAGCATCACACTGTATAGTAAACTCTTTGGAAAAATCTGGGCATACTAAGATAGGAGCAGAAGTAAGTAATTCCTTTAACTGGTTGAAGCTGCTATCTGCAAGAGTATCCCAAAAGAAAGCCTCTTTCTTCAACCTGTCAGTCAAAGGAGCTGCAATTGCCGCATAATGCTTTATAAATTGGCGATAGAATGAAGATAGACCAAGAAATCCTCTAAGAGAGGTAGTAGTAGTAGGCGTTGGCCAATGTCTTATGCATTGCACCTTCTTGGGATCACCCTGTATTCCTTTTTCACTGACTATATGCCCCAAGTATTCCACTTCAGTTTGCATGAAAGAGCACTTCTTCTCCTTAGCAAAAAGGCTATGATGTCTCAACACATCAAAAACCTTCCTCATATGTGACAAATGATCATGTAAAGTCTTGCTATAGATCAAGATGTCATCATAGAACACCAAGACAAACTGAAAGAGGAAAGGTTGCAAGATCTTATTCATCAGGCTTTGAAAGGTAGCTGGAGCGTTTGTAAGCCCAAATGGCATCACCAAGAAATGATAGAGCCCACGATTAGTCCTAAAGGCAGTCTTAACTTCATCACCTTCTCTCATGCAAATCTGATGATACCCTGATCTCAAATCAATCTTCGTGAAAAATCGAGCCCCCTTAAGTTCATCAAGCAAATCATCAATCCTGGTATAGGATACATGTTCTTCACTGTTATCTTATTGAGATCCCTGTAGTCAATGCACATTCTGAAAGATCCATCTTTCTTTTTGACTAACAGGACTGGAGATGCATAAGGAGAAGAACTTGGTTCAATGAATCCCATTTCAAGAAGCTCTTTGATTTGCTTGGCTACTTCCTCTCGTTCACATTTTGATAGTTTGTAAGGTGGCTTATTGATTGTCTTTGAGTTGGCCTCCAAATCAATGGGGTGATCCACCGCTCTCTTAGGAGGCAATGAAGTAGGTACTTCAAACAACTATACTCCTCAAGAAGAGCTGTTAAGGTTGGATGGTTTGCTGAATTATTGGGCTGATCCTGTGTTTCTTTGTTCAAATACAAAACAAATATCTGTGAGTGCTTCTTGTACTCTCTCTTAAGTTGTTGAATGGTGATAAGCTGAAAATCAGATCTACTAGGAATTCCTTGTAAATGGATGAGCTGTCCATTGGAGAAAAACTCCATATATAACTGTGAGAAATCCATAGTAATCCTGCCTAATGTCATCAACCAATCACAACCAAGTACAATATCTATGGGCCCCATTTTCAAAGTGATCAGGTTTACTTTGACCTCAAAATTTTCAGCCAACTGCAAAGAAACCTGTGGGCAAATCTGTGTGCTGATTTCCTCGTCACCATTAGCCACTTGTACTCTAATGGGTTGTTGTAAGTCTGTGGGAACACAATTCAACTTGTCCATAATGGACTTATTGACAAAACTGTGAGTACTGCCACTATCTATCAGGATGAACACTGGCTTTCCACATATGCTTCCCTTCATACGAAGTATATTAGGGCTCTTAGATCCCGTCCAAGCATCCATAGAGATAGAACAATTAGTGGCAGCAAGCGACTCATCACAAAATCCACCAGGATCAAATGGAACATCTCCGCCTGGATCAAAAGGAAAAGAGTCAGCTGGATCATAAAAGTACTCCTGTCCACCGTCATCCTCAAAATCTTCATTTTCAGCATTGATTGTCACTGCATTAGCTTCATCTATGTCATCTTCAAAGTCCTCAAAAACTAGCATACTCTGAAGCTTTGGCTTGGCATTTTTGTATACACACTTTGAAGCATGGTCAGGAGTATACTTTTCTCCACACTTGAAGCATAAGCCCTTGTCCTTCCTTTCCTTGTAAAGATCCATGGGAATAGATTTGGGATTTGTATTAGCTGAAGTGGACTTAGGCTTGTTGTCACCCTGCTTAAATTCAACCTTTGGACTATTTGCTGTCCTGAAATTATTTTGAAACCTAGAAGCATTGAATGGAGGATAAGTTGGTACCCGTAAGCTCCCACTAGGCATATGATTGCTGCCATAAATGTTACCAACTTGTCCTTACTTTAAAACAGTCCTTGGCTGTCCATAACTTGGCTGAAATGAAGACTCTTTCCTATACTTTCTTCCATAGCGCTCCGCAAGCTCAATAGCCTTGAAAAGTGAGGTAGGATTTTGCGCCATAACATCAGCTAACAAAGATGGCTCTAAACCATACATAAACTTGTGTAGCTTGGCCTCATCACTGATGCTTTCCACATACATGGTCAAGTTGAGGAATTGGTTTGTATATTCTCTTACACTTAGGCCCCTTTGTTTCAAACCATACCATCTTCGTGCTAGCTTCTCTTTTTCAAGAGGCAAAACAAAGACTTCAGCCATAAGTGCCTTAAAAGCTTCTCAATTCTCAATAAGTACATTCTCTTTCTTGATATACCTCCACCAAGTATGGGCAAATCCTTCTAAGTGCAAGGAAACAAAGTGAATCTTCATATCATCAGTTTTAGGATATATATCAAAGTAGGACTCCATCTTAGAGGTCCATTCCTCTAATTTTGATGGTGAAGATGACTGGCCATTGAATTTGGCTAAAATAATTTTGTCCTTGAATTCTCTTTCATAAAAGGGTTGCTATCCCAAAATTGGCTGATTAGGATTTGCAAGTACAGAACCTCCAAATTGAGACTGAAATCTTCTAACAGGTGGCTGAGAATTACCATGTAATCTTCATGTTGGTAAAGTACCCCTGGAATTCTGAGTATGCAGTCCAAAAGCTTAAGTATTGGCTCCATTCAAACTGCCCAAATAGTCATCATGCCTTTGTGAAGCTTCTCCTACTTCATACTGACTATTTGGAATGCCTCTTCTTCCAATGATCCCATTTCCATGACCATTTTGGTTGGATGGCTGAAGTGGGACTGAAGGGCCACTGTTTGAACAAGCCTTCTCATTAACTTCTTTTGATGCCATTTGCAATTGTATGAGTTTAGATATTTGTGCCATGAGTTGGTCGTTGGATTCTACCAACTTATCAATAGAAGCCTTGATCTGATCAGTAGATTGAACCATCTGCTCCATTCTTGACAAGATGGCCTCATGTCGTTCCCTATGTCTCAGTTCATGGGCACACAAAGTATCAGTGAGTATACTGATTTCTCCTTGTTGTTGAAGCTCTTCAGGGTTCTCTTGAAGTGTGCTATCCATCGTGGAATCCCTGATTTGCTGTGCATAATTCTCCTGGACCTTATTTTTGCCTTTATGTCCTGCCATACTAGTGCAGTCCTGCAGTACCCCCTGTCAGTAAAACGGCTATAACTTTGGCTAGGAAACTCCGATTTCAAAACTTTTTTGTGCGAATCGAAGCTAACAATGCCCTCTTCAAGATGAGCTGTAGCACGCTATAACAGGTTTAGGATAGAAAATTCTGTAGCTGGATTTCAGAGTCTGAACTATCCAGTCCTGCACCCTGTCTAGACCTGTAAGTGCCCTGTTTTGACCATGTAATGCAAGATAGTAACCCCAAATGGCTACCAAACCCTGCAAAGTGGTGTATAGGACCTGTGGGTACCCTGTAGTACCTGCACCTGTGCTTCAGCAATGAAGGGTATACCTGTATCCTCCTGTAAATACCCTGTAAGTGACCTGTAAATTCCATGTTTTACCCTGTTTTGGTCCTGTAGGTACTTGAGTCTTTGAAAAGTCTTCAATCTTCAATCCTCCACTCGATGTACCTGTATGAGGGATAAAACGGCATGACAGGCTCCCTACACGGGCTCCGAATCACCGGGAGGTGGGCAAAGTTCCCCCCGGGTCGGTTGGTTGCACCCCTTCGGGATCTTCGATAGTGAGGGAGGGTCACCTCTCTTTGTCCCACTATCTCCCCCGGCATCCACCTTTTTCCTCGGTGGGAATATCAACATGGCCGAGGCTAGTGTGCTAAGCAATCAGCATGATATGCAATTCAGAAATATTCATTCAGCCTTTCATGAGATGTAATTGATTGAGATAAGAAAATTTGAGATGGGAGAAGGGTCTTACCTATGCAATTCAGTGACTCACTGATTGCTAATACTTACCCCTTTACAATATTTCAGCTTGGGTGAGAGAAATTCAACAAAACAAATCAAGGTTATGCATCAAGCTGATCAAATGATACCTATGATGAGTAATGGTTTGAATCAAAATGGAATTCAATGGAATAGGCTGAAATTGAGAAAAATTAACACTAATCTCTGATCTATTGATCAATCCAGTGAATTAATTGATCAATAACCTCTCATCAACAAGTGGAAAAGCCATTAGCAATAGGATTATTGAGAGATTTCAGAGATTAATAAAATGGAAATACCTCCATTAAGCTTGAAAAATATGATGGATGTCAGCTTCAATCCCTTTGATGCAAAAGTTCTTCATAATCCATCATAAATCCATCATAAAGCTTGAAATCTCCATGAAATCAGTCCATACAAGCTTCAATATGATAAAATCCTTGAAGAATCAATGCTCCAGCCTTGCTTGAACACTTGAACCTCAAAGATTCAAGCTCCTTGATGAAAAGCCCCAAAATAATCCTTCCATTTAAGCTCCAATGTCATGCACGAGCTGAAATCTCTTCAATGTCTTCAATCTTGAAGTCTATCCAGCTTGTACTTAGCTTCAGAGAAGCCTTGAAGGTCGGGGAAGTCCAAAATTTAAAGAAATTTGAGCTTCCAGGTCTGTGGCTATGGCTGCCTTGCTGTATATTAGGGTTTTGAGTAAAGAAATGGCTCATCAGAGTTCTCCTATAGCTGAAAATGGTTGTACACAACTGTTTGATGAAGCCTTCAAAAACTTTGATCAATGAGCTGAAGATTTGGAGCAGACTCAGCAGGGAGAAGGAGCAGGAAACTCAGTGAAAATTTCGTGCAAATTTCGGGCTGTAGCTGGGCTGAAAATCTGCAGCATGCATCAACTATGGTACTCCTCCTGAAGCTTAGGCAACAAAGAACCTTTGCCCCATGCTTTGGCGGTGAGAAATATTCATCAGAGAGAGATATTTGAAGAGATTCTTGATAGCCACCATGAAAGCTTCAGCCAAAAGCTTAAAGGAGAGAGAAGAGAAGCTCTCTTTTGAAAAGTAACTCTAGTTTAGTCTCTAACTAAGCCCGGTTAACCATCCTTTACCCTAGTTACCTCCATTTTGCATGAAATTTTATGACGTCCAGCCATTTAAGCCTTTACCCGCCATATCTGACCTTGGATATCTCCAGATGTTGTCTCTTGCTAACTATAGGTGTCCTGAAGCACTCCACTAGTCATTGTCTTGTACCATTTTTGTTTGAAATTGGTTTTGAAATAGGAAAATGGGACTGAAAATGGAAGAAAATAATGGATCAAAGACTCAAGCTCTGATACCACTTGTCAGAGAGAGAACCAGGGAGAGAGAAAGAAGAGAGAGAAGAGTGTAGAGGAGAGAGAAAGACTAGATTTGGAGAGAGAAAGACAAGAAAGATGAGGAAGCCATAGAAGATGTGAGCAAGAAGAGAGAGAAAGACTGTAATTGTATTAATGTGTCAAAAAGATATGAAAAATTACATCTTCTCTCCTTTTATACCAATGTCAGTGTGACATGGCATATTATCAACATTTTTAACTATTCCCAACTTCTTACAAATTGTGACTCCAACTAGGCTTGGAAATTTTATGTCAGTTGAGGTCTATGTGACCGGATAGCAAAAATCTAACCTTTGTGGATCTAGCCTTTGGGTTAGGTAGAGTAGTTATACTAGTAGTAACTTGAGGCACACTACATCGAGCTATAGGGTGTGGGACTTATCATGGATACCTATTTTGGGCTCCAAGGGAAACACGCCTAGCCTTGCAATAAAGGGAATATTCCCTAGAATATTCACTAGTTGACTAAGGAAGGTTCATAATATGGCTGAGTAGGCTGACTAAACTATCTTTCTAGGCTATAAAAGGAAGACCCCTCCAAAGCCATCATCAATATATCTTTTGCCCAATTAGATTTCTTCTAGCTAACCTTAAGCTATTTACCTATTATCTCTCTGTATCACCATCTAAGCTTCATAGTGAAAGTGTATGGGTGGATAGAGCCATCATTATATCAGTTTATTTGGACTTACTGAAGTTTCTCTTATTCTTATATTTGTTGTATATTCTCTACTCCTTGCTCAAGTTCTATTCACTATGTCATGTAATTTTTCACAAGCCATACCTTTGCTTTTTTGTAGAATTTAGATTCTTCTTCTTCTTTTTATTCTTCTTTTTCTCTGAGCACCATTGGAAGAGAAATCCAATCTCAAACTATAAATTGAAATCCTATCCTAAATAGAATAAGAACATATTAGGAAACATGACAAAAGGTCAAAACATGTTTATATTGTAGATGAATACTTAACACCACAACTACAAACACATTTAATTGCATCAAAACCAAAGAAGAGAATCCAACCCCATACTATTAGAAAAAATCCTATCCCAAGCATAATAACAACATATTAAAAAGCAAAAATCCTACCTCAAACTCTAAATCCTAAACATCTGTATCACACCTAAGAATGCACATAAATTCATATTTCTTCTGTAGTCAATCTGCATTTAAAGCCATACTTGTTGGTATGTTCCATTGTAGTAAACATGCTATAGTTGATGCACATGTACATGACCTTGGGCTACAACATTAACCATCAAAACAATAGAAGAAAGAAGAAAGCCTATCCCTTTCCTAAATCCCAAATGTCAAAAGAATCGTAGGAAGCTTTATCTTGGATTTTTGGTGGAAATTAGATTCTTTTCCTTCTTCTTCTCATCTAAGCTAGTTTTCCCCCATGCTTTGCAATGTAAGAACTCTTGAATTTGCTTTGAGATTTGGGGATGTGTGTGTGTGTGTGCGCGCGCGTGGGCATGTGTGTGTGCGCGCATATATGCATGTGTGTTGCAAGTTTACTATGTGAATTACATTTTTCTTCTTTAGGAAAGAAAGCCAAGATTAGAGCACTCATAAGTCTAAACTATAGTGGATTTAAAATCATGTATATGTGCGTGTCAAATTCTGAGTTTTTGTATGCTTATATTTACATGAGGATGTCCCTTTGGCCCATATTTTTAGAGGTAATTCTACAAATAGTACTAGACGTGCTTGTAAATGCATGTTTAATAACAATCACATCTATACTTCTATTTTGTTGTAATGTTAACATAAGAGGTCTATACAAAATTAACATAAGACATGCATCATCTTCCTATAGGACATAAAAAGTTGTCTCCTTAGAAGATGTAAATTGTAGTTATGTGGGACTTAAGAGAATCAATGCCATTAATCATTGTAAACTATATCCACTCTCTTGTGTTAAGCATGTGCTAGAATTCATAACTCACCAAGAAGCTTGCATTGAATTCATGATTTTTCTAGATGGTTGATCCATAGGTCTCCATGAGATTAATGTGTTGCTTTGTATATAAAACAATCAATATAAAGTACTTGTCACTTGGGTGGCATTGAGTGTATGCTCATTGTTTTTGGTCACACACATTCAATCGATACATTGAAACAAAGATGAACGACCATGGGGTGAGGGTGGTCCTAGTAAGCATATCCACTTGCCTCGTTAATATGTGTGGTTTTAGGCATATCTTTGAGAGGGCATCTATCATGAGCATGCTTGGGAGGAGTGAACCGTGGTGGAGATTTCTCTGAGAGAGAGAGAGAGAGAGAGAGAGATCTGCTGAGAATGAAGAGGGTGTGAAAGGAGCGCCATGGGGGTGACAGTAATGGCAACTAATGAAAGGGCCCGAAGGGTGACAAAGCAATGGTGGAAGAATCGAATCTAAAACGCATATGTATAATTGTGAAAGGTGGCGCCGCATAATGGTAAAGCAAAAGGACGAGAGGAATCGAGTTCTTCACGCGGTGGGCCGGTAAGGGAGGCACGATATAAGGTCGAAGCGAGCGAGAAGGTTTATACCAAGGCAATTAATAGATATACATCCACCCCTCTCTCTCTCTCTCTCTCTCATATACACACATCAGTCACTGCAGTCATGTCTTTCAAACAACGGCGCAGCCATTACCACGACAGCGAGTATGATTACTGTGGGGAGGCGCCTCCCCCTCCCTCCTATCAAGGCTACGGATACAACGGCCATGGATTCAATGGCGATGGCTACGTCAACACCGGCTACGTGAATGGCGGCTACGTCAATGGTGGCTACACCAATACCGGCCCCGGATACAACCGCGATGATGGCTACGATCATCGCGTCCACGAGGAGAACAAATACCAGCAGAATGGCCGCCTCGGCGAGCTTGGCGCAGTTGCTTCCACTGCCTTCGCCTTGGTAAAATAACACAACCAGCTCCCTCTCTCTCTCTCTCTCTCTCTGTGTATCTCTGTCGCTCGATATATATATTTATGTATGCACGCATGCACATATATTTGCGAATATATACGTAGTACTTACACAAGTACGTATGCACATCCCTAGTACCAACGGGAATAGAATCTGAAGTTGCCATACATTCGAAAGGGGGCGAGGGGGAAGGGCCATCGACTTATCACGTAGTGTTTTGAGTTATATAGGGGAGTGAGTTTAAACATTCTCCGTTGCGTAAAGAAAGGGATTAGAGGGTCTTATACGGGGTTAGCACATGCGAATACCTGGTTACTCTGATGGGATATTTAAGGTGTACAAGGACTTGATTAGGGTACCATTTTGAAAATACAAGTCTGTCTCCTCACCTTCATCCTTAGCTTCCATAGCTTCCCCTCTCTCTCCCCTCTTTCTCCTTCTTTCTCTCTGTTTTCCTGTCTTTCTCTCTCTTCTCCTAGTCTTTCTCTCTCCTCTGCTCTCTTCTTCTCTCTCTTCTATAGTCTTCTTACTTCTCTCTCTCTCTCTCTCTTTTAGGTCCCCTTCATTACACCTTGCCATTTACAATATCTAATTGTGAGTATAAGGGGGGGTAAGAGGGGGGAAAGGGTTTGTTATGATTCTTCACAAGAAAGGTAGAAATAAATTTGCCCTTCAACATCATAATGTATTTATTAGGAAAGGCAGAGTTGTATTATAGCCTTTCAATCTCTTCACAAATAACTTGAGGTTTTAGTATAGCCCTTTAAAGTAAAAACTTGGATTGTCTTTCAAATTTTAACACTTTGGGTATTCTATTCTTTTATGTATGTGTATATGTATTTACGTTTATGTGTGTAAAATGTATGTATGCATATGAATATGTATGTGTGCACTAGTGTATACACATATATAAATGCATGATATATAGTGCATGTCATCATCTATGTATGAAGGGACTACTTTCACCTTTAATGCTCTGTGTGTGTGTGTGTGTGTGTGTGTAGCTTGAAGGTAACAAGACAGGAGCTACCTCAACACACAACCCTGCATCTGGACTTCCCAACATTGCATCACTCGGATCTACAGCCTATGCAGCATATGAGCAGTACGAGAAGTACAAGGGTCGTAGATAGAAACGACTCTTGTGACAAGTGAAATATGAAAGAGTGTTATATGCATACAATAAATAAGTACAACCATATTGTACATGCGCAGTTTAGTACCTTATTAATTAGGTGCCATCTCTTTTCTTGGTACTGCAAGCAAAACAAAACATCAACACGTGATACTTGAATGAGGTAAAACAATTAGTATATATGCACCACTCCACCCAATCAAAGATATACTCCAAGATAAACAAGCTATAGGTTATTAACAAACTCAATGTTTGGTTGCATTTGTAGCAAACTACATATTTATGCATCACATCAATAGAAGCACAAGTTGATTTCATATATCTTAAGAACTTTCAATTATTTATGCTAACCTTATACTTCTAGAAAAAGAAACAATGTTGCAAACACAAAAGAAACCAAACAAACGTTAAGATGCCCACACTTACACACATGCAAAAATACAATCACATCCACCCATGTACTCATGCATGCATACATGAGCACACTTATGTATACATAAACATAATCATCTCAATTTCTTATATTTGTGATTATAAGAAGATGCAAATGTATTTGGATTATATGGAGGAGTGCTAATCATGGGATATTTAAATACTAGATTTGGACAGTACATGGGACTTGAATCATTTTGCATTTATCCTTTTCACACGGAGTTTGAATTGCCACCTAATCTTTTGAGTTATTTTATCTACAAAACAATATTTGTGTTTGGGAAAAAGTTTTGCAAAAGTGCAAGAATGCTCATATTAAATTTAAGTGCTCTCCCAATGTGCATCTCCTCCACAAGAGACCTATAATTCATGATTATCCTTCTTAATACTAAGCAAGAGAGGGAAGGCAACTTGAGTAAATTGGACGTTGTCATGAACATTTATGCAATTTCAATATTGGTCTCACTACACATATAAGCCATCATGCTTTGTCATCTCTATTTATCATTTTAATTTCATTTCATGAATTGTAGCACTCGTTTCCTCATGTCATGCACTCCACAAGCTAAGATGATGAGGTTCCTTCATGTCTTCCTACCTTTCAATCAATCTTTTCAAAAGGTGATGATTTCGAGAGTAAGGAACTAATAACATTCTCTTTTTGTGACAAATACATGCCAATCAATTTCAAAATTTAATAAATTATTTGTTATCATATTCTTTTAGTTCATCAATGCATTCATTGGCATTGCACCCTTAAATATCTCAATATTATACTATAATAGCTTGTAGCTCTCCTTGTTAAAATGCA
This sequence comes from Lygodium microphyllum, assembly GCF_053477565.2. Lineage (NCBI taxonomy): Eukaryota > Viridiplantae > Streptophyta > Polypodiopsida > Schizaeales > Lygodiaceae > Lygodium > Lygodium microphyllum. The sequence goes on along the minus strand of NC_141144.1, from coordinate 26,952,028 downwards.
AAAGTAGTTAATAGACACATTAAAGAAACTCACTTAATGAATCATGGTTTTCGATTAATATACCACATCATGGCACATGGAGGAGAAAGACAAATAAAAATGAAAGCAAAAGTAGCAAAAGAAGGAAAGGAAAGAAGTTAAGAAGATATATATGTAAGCCACTTAAGAAAGTGATGGAGAAGGGAGGCATGAACAATCTACCAATGAATGAATGCACAAAGAAAACATTTTGCTAATCAAGTTTTTCCAAATAGTATAATTATTTTGAATACCATAAATTGCAAGTATCCATTGTACAATATTGAACATCGAGCTCTCTCATGTGAAAATGATAAAAGTTTATACATAATACTATGAAGGATCGAACAAAAAAGATGTAATATTTTGATGAGGAAAAGATGGCCAAATGGCCAAATGAAATTGCAAAAACCATGGCCAATCTTATATGTAATGTCAAAACTCATGTAATGAAAGTTTAGATTTTATGTGTGCCAATCAAGTCTATCTCTTCTCTAGTCTCTATTTCTCTCTTCTACCATAGCTTGATCTTGAAATTGAGAGCGAGTTTAATGTTTGTGCAAAACTATTGTGTGTGCCAACTAAATCTATCTCTTCCTCTTTGTCTCTTTCTATCTCCTACCACAAATTGATCTTAAAATTGAGAGAGTCTAATATTGTGGGTGTAGAACTTCTTGGTTAATGTAAGTCTCTTATTCTCTCCTCCTCTTAGTGCTCTCTCATGTGAAAACCTCTTACTCATGGTGGTGTGTGATAGGAAGATTGAATAGATGACAAATTTAGAAGACATGAATAGAGTTTATACTACAGATTAAAGACCAACAATGCATCTTTATATCCTTCTAAAATACAATGGTAGAGATCAAGGTGCATGGATGAGTTCTTGCATTACTTCTTGAGCTTTCTCATATCTTGCATGCATCCTTAGGATAGAATTGGTGTAAGTGAAGGGAAGGTGAGGGAATACCATACTATAGAGTAGCCTAAGGGAGAGAGAGAGGTTGCTATAGAGTGGGCGAATGCTCAAAAGGATTTATTTCTAGCTTAATTCATTTTACATTTTATTTTTCCAACATAACCATAATAGAATTGTAACTGTTTCTACATGGTTGTGAGTAAATTTCTCAATGTTGTTATTCTCCTAAATCAAGGTAAATTATCATTTAATGATGTCAATATAATAACATGTTTATCTTGGTATTGGGATACAGTTCCATGAAATTTCATGTTTGTGTAACTTTTGAGTAAGACTTAATATGGTCATGTGGGTGGTCAAGATGATTAGAATAATGTTGACTAACAAGTCCTCATGAGACCTACAAAACTTTTTCTATGTTATTTTTGTACATCTTGACCCATGATAGGTGTAAACATAAGTTTTTCCTTGAATTTTCAACTATAAAACTTAATGTCCATAATCAATTTACTACCTTGTTCATCTCAAGGGGCACTCCCCTTTCTAAATCTGAAAGAATAGTCTCTCCCTAACAAGTTTTCAGTGCAACAAGCTTTATGTAATATCATTTTAACCACACCATTTGATAAGATTAGGTAAGATAATCATCGCTTGCATACACTCATGATAAGGCCCTTTTGGAGTCTGTATTTCCCTAATGAGGTAAATGTCCTTGCACTTTCATTTCTACACAACTTTTACCCCCAACTTAGAATATGCTCATATGGATAGTCAAAACATTTGGGATGATAGTGGTCAATGAATCCACATGGGAAGAATCTCAACATTCTTTTGAAAACATGCAAAAAGTACACATTTCTTGAATATTATTTTGGCTATATCTTTTTGGTGCATGCTTGTTCCTCAAATATAAATATAAGTTCATCCATGCAACTTTCACACTTTTGAGTTAAGTTTAGTGATGCTTAAGTGTTAGCTTGTCAATCCTTAGCTTATGTGATCAGTGCTCAAGAAATCACTTAGTAAGTAAAATAACCATTGTACTTAAATACCATCTAGCTTTCATAACATAGATTAGGTTCATGTATGTAAGGAATGGGTCTAGGATAAACTCACCCAACCAATCTAGAGACCCAAGCCAAATCCTAATTGGAAACACCCCAACCCCTCCTCACAAGGGAGTTTCAATCATTTAACTTGTTGATGGAATAGAGCTAGTTAAAATTAAAAATATAAAGATCGATCCCCATTTCAATAGTGTGATAACCTTTACTGCACCAAATCACTTTGCCTCGGTTGTAACACTGTTTTAAATATGGATGTTCAAGATAAGAAATGACTTTTTCCATCGAATAGTCTTAGCACCCATAGAAAGTTTAAGCTAGATCTTGAAGGACCTGCAAAGGCACCAAGTCCAAAGTCAACCCCTACATATAATAGGGCTTCAGCTTATTGAAGTTTACTTTAGCTTTGCACTCTACCCCTTGCAAATAGCTTTGGGGTTGTAAAGCATGGTCTTATTATGTTTAATCTTTACAGCTTCCATCAAAGACTCAATCACTTTATTAAAAAAATGTGTCCCATAGCAAGACACAAGCTCCTTAGGTGGACCAAAATGGTAAACAATGTGTTCCAAAATAAAACTAGTCATTTCCTTGGCATTATTCTTCATCATGGTGTGGGCTTAAAATCAATTCATGAAATATTTTATCACAATAATGATATAATGCTTTTGTATAGTTTACAAAGGATGTATAGGTCTAATGAAATCAATACCCCACTTCTCAAATAGTAGTGTAGCCATGATAGGAGTCAGTGAGCACTTCCTATTCTCCCTATTGTCATGTCTTTGACATGTATCACATCTCTTGACATACACAAATGCATCTTGGAAATGGTTGGCCACCAATATCTGGCTCTCAAATCTTTATGTTCAGTCAATTGTCCACAACAAAGTACCCTTCACAAGAGGAGTCATGAAAAGGTAAACAGAACCTTATCAAACATGACACATTGGCAGTAAACATAATCAAACCCTTGCTGATATAGTGCTCCTATAATGAAGGAAAATTTCAAGGCTTACTGCCTAATTTTTCTCTTTTCAGCCTTCAACAAAGTGGCTCCAGCCTCTCTTGTGGATAGATAGTGCGTTATGGTAGCATACCAGGATGGAATGGAGGCCATATATCAATTTTCAATAGACCCTCAAGGTCACTACCTTAGCCAAGATCTCATTTGGCTCCCCAAAATCCATAAGACATTCAACGATGCCCTTCAACTTTGGTAGCTTACTCCTAATTTCATAGTCAAACTCTTGCAAAGTGATTAGCCACTTTGTTAGGCGGTTAGACGGTTGCAACTTATTCATCAATAGCATTAGCCCTTTTGTCTTTATATAAAATACTACCTTTTCATACAGGATGTAGTGCCTGAATTTCTTCATTGCAAAGATCATCCCAAGGTACAGTTTCTGCATGTAGGTATAATTAATTTTGGACACCCCTAATTTGTGACTGGAAAACACAATCAAATGGTACCAATTCTCCTCCCAAATCTACGCTAAATAACAACTGATAATATGCATTATAGCCACCAAAAATATATACAATATCTCACCACTTTTAGGTACTTTCAGGATTAGCGCTTTTGCCAATTATTGCTTCACATCCTTGAAGGATACTTGATAGGGATCACTCCAAACAAATAGACAGTTAAGGAACAAAAGATTTGTCAATGATAATGTCCTCTTAGCCAGTGCATTAATAAATCATTGATGATATCCGATTGACCATAGAAAACTATGCAATTCTTTAGGGGTATGTGGAAAACTCATAACAATGATAACCTTTGTCTTATTAGGATTGGTTGCAATACTAGCCGAGCTAACCACATGGCCCAACAATGATCCATAGGGCACTCCAAAATGCACTTCTTTGGATTGAAAATAATACAAAACTGCCTAGACCACTCAAAATATTTTGTTAGAATAATCATATGTCTCTCCCTAGTGGTGGTTGCCCCTAGATCATCAATGAAGATTTTCAGCTCTGAAAAAATATCAATGAAAGTTTTATCAGCCATACATTGCCAATAACTTGGCGCATTGCATAATCCAAAAGGCATAACATGATATGCAAAGATATCAAATGCAGTGAAAATTGCTATTTTCAACTTGTCTTCCTCTGCAATAGCCATTTGGTTGTGACTAACAAGGTCGTCCATAGACGAATAGATATCCCTACCTGCTAACTAATCTAGAACCTGATCAATAAATGGCAACACATAGTAATCTTTGACTATCTATTTATTAAACTCTCTAAAATCTATGCAAATTCAAATTTGATTATTTTTCTTTTTTTTGATAACTATGAGCGAATACCACTCCATGTGTTGTACAAGAAATAACAAGCCGCCCTTACACAATTTTTGTACCTCCTCAAGCATACACCTCAAATAGGATGACTACCTTCCTTCACGGGAATAGTATGCACAACTAGACTAGGTGGAATATCCCTCAGCTCATCATAGCTATAGAAAAAAATATTATGGAATTTCTAGATTAAGGACACCGGTTCTTCCTCTGTTTTAGACTAAGCATACATCCTAATTTAATCGGTCATGGCTTATTCAACGTACCGAGATCTAGCTCAATCACATCCACGTCTCTAATTCTATCTTGAGCTTCTATTAGCTCATTCAAAGTCACTCGGTAGGCATATTTTTTAGTAGATCCCTCTCTTGATTCTTCACTTGACGAAGTCTTACTATTAGAAGGATCCTCTAATGCATCTAATTCTGTCAAAGATAAGGGTACTCTCTCACATTGAGAAGATTCAAGATATTCATTCACTATTATGCGTCTAGCACCTCTACCACTGATAGGTATATCAACTTGACAGCCGGAATGCAAGATCCATGGCCTTCTTAATAATACTTGATAGCTTGGCTACCCTGCAAACCTAGTAACCCTAAAGTCTAGAATGCATTCCATATTAGCAACAATCACATGGACTTTGGTAATGCAATCTTTTGGTTGCCTTAAACTGTCATTAGCCATCTAGAGAATTGTGGAGGCATCCTTTTGGATTTCCAATCCTAGCCTTTTCATGAATTCTGAACTCATAATGTTGATGGTGGAGGATTCCATATCCATAATGGCATGATCCACTAATATGCTGTCAACAGATGCTACCACCCTTCGACAATGCTTTTCAACATGTTCAAACTAGTCATCTCCCAACATGGGATATTCCCAAGGGTTCAATGATATACCCAGTGTGAAGGATCTTCTTAAACTCTTTATGCACTCCCGGAGATAACTTGATTAGTTGTAGGAGATTCACATTAGGCTTTACCTCATAAAGAGAATTAACTAAGTCTACTTTATGATAATTAGCAATGGTTCTCTTCTCCTGCGCCTAACCATTATTTCTTTTGGCTGTTGAATAGGATTAGGTGCACCTTTCTTGGCTTTTATATTCTTCTTTGGCAACTCCTTATTGGAGTCAGCTTTTCCATGCAGCTTTAAGTGGACTAACTTCCACATCAAGGCTAACAACTTGTATTCCCTTATCATCTTGTTTAGGGTCTGTCTCAATAGGATTTACATTATCCCTATTGTCTTATTTAACCTTCTGTCCTCTTGTAATGGCTCATAAAAATTGGAACTCTTAGTGGTGTTGAAAGGCACATGCTCAATAAGGTTGACACCACTACCACTAGGCAACTCTTCTATGATAGCATTTTCTCTATGCAATATTTGCTTTGGTCCTTCATCCTATTGAAGGTTATTCCCTTGTGCTCGAGGACCTAGCTACCTACTCCCTTGCTAAAGAGAGTTGATCTTACTCCAACAAGTACTAGCTAGATAGCTGGACTTCCCACATATGTTGCATTTGAAATTAGGGCAGTTTCTCAGAAAGTGTCGACCACCACACTACTTTTACAACTAAATATTAATGGACCACCCTCTTCAAGGACGTCGACTCTCTACCAAGTTTTGCTGCTTCTTTAGAAAATTAACATCTACGACTATTTGTATATATTGTTCCATTATCACATCAGTATAATGCTTCAGTATGTCCTTGACTTCATCAATAACATTTGATGCACTAGACTCATAGATGTGATCATTCACTTGTCATTTAGCTAGCCTAACCACTGGATTAAGGATCAACCATTGAATATGACATTAGAGTTTACCATTTGGCTTCCATTATTTAGTGGAACCATTTGGCTAGCCATTGGCATAGTAACTTTAGGAAGAGGTGGTAGCACGGGCACATTCTGGATTATGCTTTCTCTTCCATTTGAATTGGTCATAGGTGTACTAGTTGCACCTTGACTTCCACTGATTAATGCTGAATTATTTTTAGGACCTAGATTTGAATTTAGGTTATACCTAGATGCATAGGCCACTTGTAAATGCGACTCTACCTCCTTTGCTTGTATAATAGTAGTGTCTATATTATCAAGAGCAACACTACTCAATTGCACTTAGATATTGAAGTCTAATCCATGTAAAAAGTACTTCAATTGGATAGTAGTAAGTGGAATAGGAATAGGGGTTTGCAATTTGCAAAATACATCTTTTATTTTCTTAGCATACACTCGAGCATTCTCAAGGGGCTCTTGATGAGTCACATTTAGAATACACAGCCAATATTGACCACCTCTCTCAGGGGCAAAAAACTCTCTTTCGAAGGCCATAAAGAATAAGTCGATTATGGTTATGGTTGTGACATCCAAGACATGATACTACATTGCAACTCTTTCTTTCAGAGTCATATTAAAAAACATCATGAGATGTCCTTCGTCCTAAATTCGATAAAATTTAATATTAATTTATGGAACTCATTATGTGGAGCTCGATATCTTCCTTTGCTAACCTATGAAAAATGGGTAGAGGGAAACCTAGGGCTAGCAAATCTGGCATTCTTGCAGTTATAGCAATGGGTTGTACCATAACGATGATCGAATTTGCATGTTTTTTTGGCCCCTTACCTTTATTTTGTTACCCTCCTATTTGATCTTAAAAATGTGGCAAGGATGGTTATGATATATGGTGTTTCTGCCATTTACCTGAAGAAAAAAAAAGGTCATGAGAGAAAAGGACTTTGGTCCTTGTCACGTCGACCCGCTCTTCAAGAAAATGTGAAAATACCCTTGGGACTAGGAAAAAGGGAAAAATAAATTAATTAATTTAAAAAACCAAGAAAATTAAAATAATAATAAAAAATGTTATGGAAGAAAAGGAAGAAATTCCCTGTTTCTCTAACCAAGCTCTTATGCTTACCAAACCACCCTCATAGCCTCATGACCAGGAGCATGTGAAGGTTATATACTAATCTAGCTAAATTATGCATTTGTATCGATTTGTAGACCAACAATTTTACCCCTTCCCAACTCCAACGATAGAGAGAGTATCCCATGTTGCATATAAGTGATTGACATTTCATTGCACACACATATAGAGCACCCCCAGCCAATCTCACTATGGCTCATGTAGCTCTCCTACACCCTAGGGATTGGTCCTAGGATGTGACATCTCAAATGTAAAACACACTTGTAACATTATCCAAAAATTTTCAAGCTTCACGTTCCATGAGATTTTTTTTTTGATTACTTAATTAGTCCCCAGAGAAAATCATACTATCCTAAAACTTAAGGATCCTCACACACTCATTGTTGGCCAATAATTTTAACAACCAATTGTGATATGAGACTTCCTCTTTCTTGATACCATGTATAGAAATGAAAATGCAAGGTGTAATGCTATATAGTACTCAAATAAATTAACCAAAAATAAACCAACATGTCATGTTAAAAAAATATTCTTTCAATGATTTCCTTTCTAATGTATTATTTCATTGCTTAGAAATAACACCAGACTAATATGTGCTATTATCCCTTTAAACTTAAATGAAACGGGTTCTATATATCATGATATGCATGGCAATGAGAATTTAATTGATACTTAACTTTTCCACAACTCTTTTCCCCTTATTGATTAGGTTTTGTAATTGTGCACAGGTTTAAGAGGGTGTTTCATGTCATTTTTAAAATGTAAAAAAGTGATAAACACACACTTTCACATTAAGATGAAGGTAAGCTGAGGTAAATCTCCATGCTCTACCTTCACCATATATCCACACACATATACTTATTTTATTGTAAAATTTAATGCATGAAAATTATATTTTTCTATAAAAAATTAAATTTTTATGATTTTTAATAATTTATTTTCATATTAATGATTATTTTTTCTAATTTTTAAATTTATGAAGCTTATATAGCTTGTGATTTAGTATTACATTCAATATAACTCTATAAAAATACCATTTGAACCATAAAAATCCATGAAATTATCATTTTTCTACTAAATCTTACATTGCAGGTTTTATGATTTTGATTTTCATTACGTAAAATGTTGAAAATTATTGATTATTCTAGAATTTTAGATCTATTTAAGCATATTCAAATATTTTTAATCATTTTTCATAATTAGAACAAAAGATTCATCATAAATTTGAATAAAAGATCATGTACACTATAATTCACATACGCATCCCATCATATTTCAAAAACAAGAAGTTGTTGATGATCTTTTACAATGGATGACGCCTCCTTTGCGCTTCCTTATTTCATTACTCGCACCTCGAATCGATACCCGTTCTCCCTCATTCTCTCAACCCATATGGACAACGATTATGATGAGAGAGAAATATTGAAATCTGAACTTTTCATAAATCTCTTGCTGCTTCTTGTGATATGGATTGTGGAATTGCAACATCTCAGTCCCAAGAGGAAGAGACTTAATTTAAATAGTCACAAATCTCTATTTTCTACATTAAAATGGAGCATAAAAATTTTTGTGCCACCTCCCTCCTCACAACATGATTTCGGTTCTTGGCTCTCTTTTAATCCTAATTAACATATAACTTGCAAAAAACTAGTGCGATCCTCATGGGTTCACATTGTTCAGAAGTGGTTTGGTCCAAACAGAGGGAGGGCAAACAAGCTCAGATTCATGATTCGACTAGAGAGATGGCTTAATGGCATTTAAATCTATTGCCTTGACCTCTACCATTTGCTTTATGGCTTCTGGATCAAGTAGCTACTTCATAACACCAAACCTTGTGGAGTTTTTTAATTATAATTTGAAAAACAAATTAAGTTAAGTGGATCCCCTAGAGTAATACCATAGATTATGGCTAGAAACTCCAATGTAGATAGAAAAAACTTTACCATAGTACTTGAGGAAGTGTTTAGAGAAGATGATCTTTACAAAGAAAAGCATAGGGACAAAGAGTATATCAACTTGAAGCGATAGAAGAAGTAAGAGAGAATCTTGTCTCTCATAGAAGCTAATAGCCCCTTAAAGTATAGAAAAGAAGAATTGTGCAAAGTAGTAGAAAGTATACAGCCTGAACCTACTACAAGCAAAACATATAATATATTCATCATGGTGGCAACCATTTGCTTTCCAAATGCCCAAAGCTTAGGAATATACACAATTTTTATGATTATGAAAAATTTAGCCATAATGTTGGGGCTTCTGAAGTAGTCAATTAACTAATGTATTCCAATTCTCTAATTAATAATGCTTAACCTATAAACAAATATTCTTTTTGTAGAAGATGCGTTCTTTTTATGTTGTTCCAATATGAAACCCTGTTGGGGGGTAAAGACACATGCGCCTAGCCGCTCGTGTATTACTACACTTATAGTACCCGCACACATGTGCACTACAGGTGGCAGGCATCTATCACTATCACTTCATTCTTTATTCTTTTAGTGACATTTGAATAAAGGGAAGGTCGATCACACATTGTGACTATTGGAGTTCCCAAATTCTCTCTCTCTCTCTCTCCACCATAGCTCTTGCTTTTTCTCATGTGCTTCCACTTCAAGAGACTAACTCCCTTTAACTGGCATCAAAACGAACCATTTGAGGAGCTTCTTCATCCTTTGCTTCAGCTTGGATTCAAAGCTTCAACTCAAGGTTTCATGGCAGCCATTGTTTCTTTCTCTCACAAAATGCATTAAGTCTTTCATTTTTTCGGCTTGTTCCAACTTGCTCCAAACTTGAGAGCTTTCCAAGGCTTAGTTGAGCCTTGTTGAGTAATTATTGAGTTGAATAGCAAACCATTTATCCATTTTAAGTGGATAAAGAGCATGCTGTTGAAGTCATAAACAACTATGGCACCTTGACAACATTGTTGTATTTTGGCCATAACTTTTGCATATGGTATCGGATTTAGATGTTCCATAGCTAGAAACACAGTGTGACGAGAGCTACAAATCTGGATACTTACATAGTTAATTGTATATGGTTTTTTATTCTCTGTTTCACGTAGAACAGAAGTATTCTAGTTTGGAGAGCAAACAATAAATTCCACAATGCATATTTAATGCTTTTGAATGTTATTTTGGTGTTTGGATGGTATAGTTATGCTTTTGGATTGATTTAAGCATACATTTGCCTTAGTTTTTTCAAAGATTTAATTGCTATAATAATAAGGCTAAATGCCATTTATTTCAAAAAAGCATATGCCTCTTGTCATTTGATGCTTCCATGGCTTGGTATTGATGCTCGATTGTTAGTTTGACACTTGGGGATGCTCAACACATGACTTAGAATGCTTTTGGGCTTTGATTGAGCTTGCATTGACTCAATTTTCACACAGATTTCACCTCTATTGATAGTGGATAGCAAGCAATTTTATGATAAAGATTATGTTCATTATGTTTTGAAGCTACTCAGGTACCACATGTTGGATTTATGGACACTTTGCTTGTCATGGATGCCTATGGATATGTTTATGACATGCTCCTAAGCTGAGATTGGAGCTTGGATGCTTTGATATTGGTTGTCATTCCTGTCCTTGGATACTATTTGGATACTAGAGTTAGAGTCTTGCAGACTACTTGTGTTCAATGCTTCTAGATATATACTCTATGGAGCTTGGATACTCAGATGTCATTCACATAATGTTTTGAGAGAGTGTGCTCTTGATAAAATAGATTAATAGAAAGAATACAGATGCTTTCGATACATCCCACGTATTGACTATAGGATGAAAATGGCCATGGTAGAGACTCTAATAGGTCTTAGTCTAGGATACATGGATAGTCTCACAATAAGTTCCATGCTTGTGGTAGAGACTCTAACAAGTCTAAGTCTAGGATATGTGGATAGTCTCACAATAAGTCCCATGGACATAAGTCTAGTCTTACTTTTGTTATTATGGAAAATCAAGTCATATTTGGCCATAGTGTCATAAAATGCGTGAAGACAAGTGTAAGGAAAAGGGTAATGGTAAAGTATAAGACAATAATGATGATTGTAACATTATGCCTAGCAAGTCTAGTGTCAAGATTGAGAAGATTAATTTGATGCAGCTTGATGTATCTAATGATCTTTTTTTAGCAGCTTCTTCTTTGGATGCTTCACATCTGGCTAACGCTTTGTCAGGATATACTCAGTATTGATTGATAGATTCAAAGACTTCCTTTCACACGACCCCTTATAGAGAGTGGTTTCACTCCTATCGCGGTATGTGAGTGAGATTATATGACCCAAAGAAAGCTAGAAAAGTGCCAAATTTTGTCAATTTGAAGGGGAAATCAAAGCTCAATGAAATTGGCGGATGCAGATTCAACAATTTTAAGTGGATGTGGAAGGCGAGATTTAAAATCACTTATGAAGATGGGACTTTATATATAGCAGTCTCAAAATGCTCATAATTTTTTTATGTGCCCAAATAAGGTGGAACAAGTCCCAAGCAATGCAGGACTTTGAGACGGTTGAGTAGAAATTTTCGAATCAAAGATCGGATACCGGACGTTGAAGTAGCAAAAGGCCTAGCCAAAGGCCGAGCACAAAGGGTCAAGGAGGAATGTAAAAAAGACTTAAAAATTGAAGGATTGTGGCTCTTCGGGCCAAGGGCTCCCCAAGATTTTTGTGTGAGGGGCAGGGGCCATTTTTTTTTGCCACAAACAAAAAGAAGGCTCCATTCTGATAAGACAACGATTTGGAGGGGGGAGGGGATTATGGAGCATAAGAGCAACCATACAATTAAATTATATCAACTGATTTCTCAATTTTCTCACTCCATTGGATTGGTTGCGGCTCTGCAATTGATGGAGTGAGCATTGAGATGCAGTTTTAGTGTTTCTCTCTCCTCTTGAGGGTTGTTCATGAGGAAATTAACTAGAGAAGATCGGGATGAAGACCAACTATCCAACTTGAATCAAATTGATATGAGATCTTGTCGATACTAAGGAGTGATTACCAGTGCTTTTTGGAGATCAATGGCAGGCCTGATGGCTATCCAAAAAATCAATTCTTGAGATCCGAACTTGGAAAAATGGCGGTAAGCCTCTTTAATAGAAATTTGGATTCTTTTTTATAATTCATGATGCAAATCTTGTTCATATGTGATAAAATTTTGTTTAAAGCTTGGTTGTAATGTGTTTGAGGACTATGAATCATAAAATGCAAAACCTGTGCTCATGTGTGTGAGTTATTAATTTTTGAAACCACGAAATGTGTGTTTTAAGAGAAAAAATGATGTTTATCTTGGTTTTAGGTGATCAAATCATGTTCATATAGGATAAAATAAAATGTGACGATATATCAAAGTGTGAATTAATTTCTTGACTTAAAAAAATAAAAAATAACAAATTATATATAAAGAATATAGGAAAAAATACACAAAAATCCAGTTTTGGGACAAAGAAAATAGAAAAAAATAGGTTTTGTATCTGAAAAATGATGAAAAATTAGATTTATGTTTGTACAAGTATAATAGAGATAAATCATGAGGATTAGTTTTGGTTTACTCCCCATTTGTATGTTGTAGTGTGAGTTTATCACTTTTTACATAAAGAAAATTTACATGAAATACCCTTTTAACCTACCCATCAAATGCAAAATCTTAAATGGTAGGGGGAAAGGGGATTGTGGGAGTTAAATATCATCTTAATTCTATTTTTATACATATTCTAACATATAAGATTCTTTTGATTTAATCCTTAAATTGGCAGAAGCACGGGTTATTTCGGTGTTGCCTTAGAGCAACAAAGCAATACACTAGATTGAAATCACGAAAGGGCTATTTGTGCATATCCAAACCGATTAATTTATAATTTTACTTATTTGAGCACAAATATCATTCACCTCACATATGAATTTTCATATGTGGTATTAAGAGAATTATCTCTTGGATGCATAGTACTTGAGGTCGAGTTATTGACCCAAGTTGAGTATGAGGTTCCCTTAAGCTGAAGGATTATCATAATTGTTTCTTGGGGGATTGACATGATAAGGATTATATGATCTCCTAGAACATTTTATAAAAAGATGGACTTTGTGCATATGTGCTATATGTTAAGACGACACATGCTGGGACTAATCCCTAAGGTGTAGGAGAGCCATAATGGAGCCACAACAATATATGCTCATTTGTGTGTCTTTGGTTGTGAGGCATTTTGCCATGTTCCCAACAAGGACAAGCACAATAAGCTAGATCATAAGTCTGTGAAACACATCTTTCTCGGTTATGAGGATGCATGTGAGATGGGCTATCACCTATGGGATATCTGAAGGCTTGCAAGTTTATCCGTAGCCATTATGTCGTTTCCCATGAGAAAAAGATGCATAAGCAGCTCAAGTAGGTGATTCAAGTATGTGCAAGGTGATCTTTCAGAAGGATCGTCTTGCTCTCGTATAGCGAGTTTGACAACCTACAGTAGAGTTGATGGTCCAAGGACCCAAGATCCACCTATTCTGCAAGATCAGTCTACTTTGAGATGCTCTACTAGAGATAAACATCAACTTGAGTGCTTTACATCCTCCATGGATTATGTTATGGTGACAGATGCAGGTGAGCCTCTCTTATGATAAGGCTATGCACAGAGATAATATTCACTCATGGGATAGGGCTATGCAATTAGATTTTGACTCCTTACAGACTAACCATAGGTGGTATTTTGTTCCTTTTCCTAGTGGCAAGATGGTATTGCCATGCAAGTAGGTATACAAGTTGAAAAGTATCCATGGATATCCCAAGCCCGCTTATAAGGCCAAATTGATAGCTAAGGGTTTCAAGAATAAATATGGTGTCGAATTCAATGAAGTCTTTTCTCATGTAGTCAAAATGACAACCCTATACTTGGTACTAGCATTGGTTGCTTAGCTAGATCTTGACCTTTATCAAATGGATGTAAAGATAACTTTTTTACTACATGGAGACTTGCATGATGAGGTCTATATGCAACCATATAAGGGCTTTGAAGAAACATGTGTGAAACTTCTAGTAGTGTGTAAGTTGAGAAAGATTCTTTAATGGCCTTAAGTAGGCACCTAGTGTATAGTACCACAAGTTTGATGCTTTTATGCATTCATAAAGATATAGCCCTAGTGCTATGGATCTATGTTTATACAAAAAGAAGTCTCGTAATAGAAGCATTCTGATTTATATACTCTATGTAGATGATATGCTTATTTTTGGGAGTGCTCATGATGAGATGGATGCCTTATAAACTCAAATAAAGAAGAGCTTTGAGATGAAGGACATTTTTGTAAGGGGCTCCTTTATCTGTCAAAAGGAGTATATCTAGAAACCTTGAGTGGTTTAATATGCAAGACGGTAAGCCTATTGGCTTTGTCTTCTCATGTGAAGGTTAGTCAAACTAATTGTTTGTGGTCTACATGAGTATAAGACCGAGATGGCCAAGATTCCTTATGCATCCGCTATTGACACTTTGATGTATGCCATGATAGCTACTCATCTTGACATATCATTTGTACTGGGAGTTGTGGCATGCTATATAGCTACACCTAAGACTGCACCGAGATGCTGTCAAGGGTATCATAAGGTACCTGAAAGGCACAACATCTATGTGCATATGTTATGGTGGCCAGGATATAGGAGTCATGGGGTACACTAGCTCTAATTATGCAAGAGACATTCCGATAGTAGGAAGTTTTCCTCTAGGTATATCTTCACCTTTGTTAGAGGTGATATTTCTTAGATGTCCAAGATGCACAAATACACAGCCCTCTCTACTATCGAGGTTGAGTATATTGCAGCCCCATTATGGTTTGCAAGCAGGATCTTTGGTTAGACCAGATAGGTTTGTTAACCTTGTCAAGATCTCAATTGACCAAAATCCTATAAATATGCTCATGAAAAATCTCTTAGCAAAGTGTTTTGCCTTCCTTAGGAACTTGATGGGCATGGGATGAGATGACATCTTTCCTCATCCTATTATACTTATGTACATTCATATTTTGTCACTTTTTTCTGCTCACATGCTTCCACTTCAAGCTCACTCCCTTCAAACCCCACTCAATAACCTTAGAATATATAAAGATGAATCAATCATACCTTACCCATTGGGTCCTTTTCTCAGACCCCCTTCAGGAAAGGTACCAAACTAAAGAACCCAATCAAGATGATGTATACAAGGAAATATAATCCTTACACATTGTAGAATCTAGACCCATACATGTAATAATGATCCTTGATATTGGAAGAGAAAGATTAGAAAGTGCTAACCAAGTAGATCAAAGGTATGCAAAATGCACAATGCATGCCCAAATTTCCATCTCTACAAAGCTCCTACATGTAAAGTGAAATTTAGTTGGTACCCTTGAGTTTCTTTGGAGTAGAGGTAGTTGGTTAATACCCTATCCTAAACCTTGAAAATGAAATCATCAAGCCTAGAGTAAGATGGGGGTGCAAGTATTCTCTTACATTTAGTGATAGATGGATTTTTTATTTAGCTAAAAAGAATTTAGAGAGAGGACCAAACAAATAGCTAGAAATAGTCTTGAAAAGAACTTAAATAATAGTCTTAGCCATACCTAGTGTGGAAAATCCAATAATATCACCACTAAGTACCAACCTAGAATTGAACAAGGTTGGTAAGTATCCTTAGCCAAAACAACATCCAAAGAAAATCAAAGAAGTCAATGATTGGCTCAATGAAACCCAAGGGCCAATGAAAGTTAAAAGGAAAATTTCCGAAGTACTCATAGCTTGTTGAGCATGAGCATACCTTCAAATTTCCATTCCTCTTGAAGATCTATCCATCCATCAAGGCCAAGAATAATCAACAAGATTATATACTAAATACCACAATATGTTTGGGAACATAAGGCATAATCAGTAAAAGGAAGTAGATATAAGCATGAGGATGAACCTTCTCTCACCCATTATTATGGTGTGACATGTCCAGTTTGAGACATCCTTAGTAGTAAAATTTAGTGGTCCATCACGATGATTTTCTAGGTGACACCACTCAATAATTTTTTGAATAACACAAGGTTTACTACCTAGAATCTCTTGAATCCACTTCCCAACGGAAGGCATTGGCCATTCCCATGAGAATCAATTTGAATTTTGGGTTCTAAAGTAAACTAAGGTCACCTATTCAAATTAACTAGTGTTGATCTTCAAGCATCTACTTGTACTAGATTGCTTGAACCGAAGATGACTTGTATCACATTTGGTTCAAGCAGAGTGAGAAATGAGGTGGAGTATGGATACGTTGATCCCTCTATCCATAAGGAAAAGTCTCACTCTGTTCCCCTAAAATGATACATAGTCAAGGTGTTAACTCATTCTACGTGGTCAATGTCCCTATACTATAATGCATCAAAATGTAAAAAAGCTCTCAGATTACCAAGACCACCTTGCTCCAAGGTGGATTCATGAGGAATATCACCCTCAAGCTTCCCTCGTGGTTGGATACCTTTACTTATCTATTTACCTAGCATATTTATGTTATACAAATAAAATCAGATTCCTTAATTAGTCCTTTTAGTCATAGTGTTCATTCACGTAACTTAAAGTCACAATACATAAACAATGAAAACAATCCTTTGCAATACAACTTCTTTATTTATTAGATAATCTACTAACAAGTGTTTACCTTCCACCCATATGGAAGAATAACTCGAAGGCCTTTATTTTACCAAGATTTTGCTCCTCCTAACTAGTAACAGGGCTCTCAGGAAGTCCATCTTATGTCACGTAGGATTTTAGGTGATTCCTAGGAGAATAAGAGTTTACTGGCCAAAGCCCCCTTGGCCCCTTAATTCCTCCTACCCCCAAGGATCCCCTATGGAGCGATCTCTCACCATCATGGCCAGAGTCTAAACTCTCTAAGGCAATAAATCAATCCCTCTTGGTGAAGGATTCCGTGACGAGTCTTGGGGGAGGTCTAGAACACTTTCCTTTTATCTTGTTGTAAATTTGGTACATTAGGAATTTGACTAGTTCAATCAATCTTCTTAAGTCCATTAAGTAAACTTCTATGCACCATTGCAAGCACAATCAATATTTCTTACAAAAATAGGGAGGTAATCGTAGTAATATTTTTAACCTAATGGTAATTCTTTCTAACTTGATCTTGTCCCCTTGGATTTTTTCTAGTTTTCCTTTGGATTTTTTCTAGGTTCCCTTTAAAATCTCAATTCTAATTAGTCTTCTTCATTGGACCTTTCCTTGGTTTTTATTAAATTTTATAACTTGCTTTAACCTTTTCTCACAATCTTTCTCGACCTAAACCTTTGTTGAAGGTTGGTCGATTGACCTTATTACAAGTCATGAGTACTTTTGTAGACTTTATGTATTAGGATATGGTTAAGATTTGTCTTAACTTGTGGAAGCTAGGTTTGAAACCTTAGAATCTTGATTTTTATCTTGGAAGCTACATAAGTTTACAAGGCAAGTATTCTTCCTAGGAATTGTGAGGTGTCTCCTCCAACAGACCCGGAGAAGTCCTCTAGTAGTCAAGTGAAATTCATATCCATGGACATCACCATCTCGTCTCCCCATGGGAAACCTTGGACTTAGTTGAGCACAAGAATCTCAATTCTACTTCATAGGGAAAGCGTGGACAAGTCACCCCTAACAACAATCTAACACCCGCCTAAGAAAGACCACTTTGTAATCAATCAAAGGTAGGAGTGAGGTTAACACTGCACTTGGTTCAAAGAGAGTGAGAGACAGAGGATAGTGTAACTCGATCCCCCTACCCATAAGGTAAAATCTCAGCTCTGGTCCCCCTCAAAAGGTGTTAAACCTGGTAACTAATCCTACCAATATTGGGAGGGTCACGATGTGATAAGCTCTGTCTAATGTTGGTGGAAAGTTACGGGACTTATCGGGTCCACCCAGCCATAGGCATCCAATCGTCAAGATTGAAGCCTGCTACCACATTGTTTGGACCTATAAAATCAGCTTCCTTTAATTACTCCATTAAACTGGGTTCGTTAAACTAGATCTTTAGCACTTTTTTTTTTTGAAAATTGGATAATTTATTTCACCATCACTCAGTAGAGTGGTACAAAACCATCTTTCCGCAGAGAGAACTCGTCCAGCCTAGGATAGGACCTTCCAATCCCTTGAGATTGGGCTATATGTGATCGCACTCCATCCGTGGTCAACAAGGAATTTACTAGCTCAGAGCCCCTCTAAGCATCCCTAAGCCTCTGGAGCCGTCCTACATAACATGGGCACTTACCACTCGGCCCTTTGCTCTCTCAAGTGCTCGAATGATCAAAATCAAAAACACCTACCTCCCTTCGGAGCATACGACCCCCACTTGCATGTGAGTTTTTTCACACTCCATAGAGTGTAAAGGAGCATTGGGTTGGGGACCCCAGTGTTACAAACCACCACAATCCACAACTCATCTATCTTTGCAAGCACATAATCATAAGAGCCATAACTCATCATTCACAAGTCCAAAAGCAGTCATAACCATAAGACATTTTAACACAGTTTTCAATGTGATGCATATAATCTTTCCCCTTTATCAATTTCCATGTTTCTTCCTAAAGAGCATTTGATAATATTAACATGTTTTTACAAGTCTAAGTAAGTTCTAACTAATCGTGATCCTTTACTTATGTACTAACGTGATTATCTTTGTTTGGCCATCCATCATGATTACTGGTTATAGTCACAACCTCAATTTGTTGTGGGATGGCTAGTTCTTCAATTTGAATGGGTTCGGGATTAACTTCCACTTGTGCTTCAGCATTATGTTGAGTTCCCTCAACAACATCAACAACCGCTTCCACGTGTTGGGGAGCTCTCTGAGCATGACCTCGCACAGCATCTGACGTCTCTTGGGAGTCATGGAAGAAGCTTGATGGGTCGGCGGGCCGTGCTTCTGCATAGGGGTGGAGAGAGAGAGAGAGAAAGAGAGACAGCTAATTGCAGCAGAGCTTCGTTGCGTCATTAGTAGCAGAGAGACTTCTGTATGGATCGTTGTGTGTCTGTGTGTGTTCTTGACGTGAAGCTCTACCCCTGTTTATATAGTAACTGGGGGGAGGGGGATAAAAAGAGGATGTTTTCTTTTTAGCGTTTTTGATGATATCATCGATGACAAAGAGAGAACACTTTATTTTAGCACTTAGCTTTAAAACTTATGCTTTTTTTTTCATTATTTCTGTTTTTTTCTACCTTGCAATTTTTTTGAATCATAACTTCGTCATATAAACTCCAAATATAGTTGTCTGAGTACTCAAAATGATCAGAATGCATCTAATCAGCAAGCTCATGCAAGTAAAATTGCGAAAATCCATAAAAAATAGGGAAAAATCATAATTTTCATAAATCACATTATTTTTATCCATCTTTTGTCTTGGACAACTTATTCCCTTCAAAATAAATCATAGTATATATTTGGATCTATCTAAAGTGAGAGTTAAGTAATTTAAACATGATATTAGAGATTTTCGACTATTGTAGTAAACCAGTGTTGCTTCTTGTAAATCCTGTAGAGATTCTGAAGTTTTTTTCCATGTGTGGATGTGCAACATAAATCAATTTTCTTTGGAATGTATATGCACATTCTTTATTAAAATAAACTAAGTAATGGGGACATTACATTCTCCCCTCCTTAGAGAAATCGAGATGTCCTCATCTCGAGAGAAACTAAGGGTATTCTTTCATAAGGGTTGCCCATCGACCCATGTGGCATCCTCTTCAGGATAATACTTCCATTGTATTAGGTGTTCTCTTAGGATTCGGCTTCTTAGAGATTTCTCCCTTGTATCGGATTGCATTTCCAGAATTCCTTGGGTCGGCATAACTACTTGTTCATCATTAAGCATATGATCGAGGTTTGGTACACAAGGTTTCAGTAGGCTTACATGAAATACATTGTGAATCTTGAGATGGGGTGGCAATTTAAGCTTGTAGGCTTGCCTTTCCATTACTTTAATTACTTCATATGGTCCACAGTACCGTGGACAAAGCTCTTTGTATTTCCCCAAGGATAATGAGCTCTAGTCGGGCCTTACCCTTAGAAACACCATGTCACCTTCCTTGAATGTTCTTATGGATCTTTCAAGATCTGCATAGGACTTTCGCTGATCTTGAGCAGCTTGGATGTCATGTCGGATCAATTAAATTGGTTGGTCCATCTCTTCAAGCATAGCCTTAAAAGCCTCTACTTTGAGAGTGGGATCTGAGAAGTTTAAAGGTGTACGACATTCTTGCCCATACAAGGCTTGAAATGGTGACATCTTGATTGTTTGCTGAAAGGCAGTGTTATAAGCAAACTCCACCAAAGGTAAATGTTCAATCCACCATTCTAGTTCTTTGCCACAATAAGACCTTAGAATATCTTCAATGGTCTGGTTCACCCTCTCAGTTTGGCCATCAGTTTGAGGATGATAAGTAGTATTGAAGCATAGCTTTGTTCCAATTTCTTGGAATATGCAATTACAAAACTGAGAGGTTAATCTGGAGTCTCGGTCTCACTGATTATGCTCTTTGGCAATCCATGTAACCTAAATACTTATTTGATAAAGACTCGAGCAATGCCAGATGACTTATAGGTTGTTTTTACTATGATTAAGTGTGCAACTTTTGTCTATTAACCACTACCATGATGGAATCATATCTACCCATAGTAGTAGGCAATCTAACAACAAAGTCCATACTTATTGACTCCCATTTCATTTGTGGAATGTCCAAGGGTTGTAACTCTCCAGGCATCTTGATTCTTTCTGCCTTGACTCTTTGACAATTCAAGCATTGAGTTACATACCTTAATACATCCCTTTTTAATCCTAGCCAGTGATAGCTCTTATGAATTGCGTTGATTGTCTTGGCATACCCCGAATGTCCTGCAATGGGACTATCATGAGCTTCCCAAAAGATCTTGCTCTTCACTTTTGGTCCTTTTTGGGACACAAAGGCAATCATGGTAATATAGACAACCATTGCTAGCATGATAATCCTTAATCTTAGATCTTTCTTTGTTAGAGCTTTCTCCTTGAAGTACCTTAGCCATTAGTCCTTCATATTCCTTATCCTGAGAAATAGCCTGGAATACAAGCTCAAGTACAAGGTTATCAGGTATGGATACAGTTCTTAAGCTTTGAACTTCTACAACGCTGTTAAGAAAGGCTTTTCAGCTTAATGCATCTGCAACAACATTGTCCTTCCTTGGATGATATTTGATTTTAAAATCAAACTCTTGCAATATCTCTATCCATCTTCTTTGCCTCTCATGTTTAGGTCAGTTGGGGTGAATATCCACTTAAGACTTTTATGATCTGTTACTAAAGTGAATCCCCTTCCCAATAGATAGTATCTCCACAGTTTCAAGGCATGGATTACTGCAAGTAACTCAAGGTCATGAGTAGCATAGTTGGACTTGTAGGGTTTCAATTTTTTGGAAGTATAGGCCATTGGTCTTCCTTTTTGTACTAGCACCCCATCGATTGCAAGTCCACTTGCATCAGTGATCACTTCAAATGGTTGATTGAAGTCAGGGATGTAACGTGCCCGCCTATTGGCTATCCAAGAACATTTTTGCGATCTATCAAGAAACGAATCTAAATGTCGTTGCTCAGCATTCCCATGGAATGTTACGGGGTTTGTCGCTTAGGGTTTCCCAAGTCCACCTCGCAATAGAATGTTCGCGGCCGAACCCACTAGGATTGACCTGAAATCTGGGTCCCTGGTGGTCAAGGTCTCCTGATAGCATTCTAGCGTTGGGTCCCGAACATTCTACTTTAAGCAGAGATGCCCAAGCTAAAGTAGATCCATGCTGCACTTGGTTCAAAGAGAATGGGAAACGAGAGGGATGTGCCGCTCAACCTCTCTGCCTATATGGCATAGTCCCATTCTGGTACCCTAAAATGACATAAATCGGGTTTTAACCTAACCATACCTAAAGGTTAAATGACAATAAAACCTTGTGAGAAGTCTTGATAGCTTTAGTTTTCTAATTAGGTCCTATCACATTTATGTATGAAATTCATAGCCAGCTTCCTTAATTAGGCCTTATAGGGAACATGATTTGTTTGTGCAATTACAACATTGACACAAAAACAAAACAAGTTGTCCTTTTGATAAACAAGTTCCTTAACTTATCTTCGAGTTAATCTTTGTCTCCTACCCATACAAGAGAAATTATGTATCCCTTCTGTCCAACAGAAGTACCCGGTCCAAATCACATGGCACCATAATTTCTATCCATTATCTAGAATAGGATCTTCCAATGCCACAAGCCTTGGGCTCACGGCAGTCTTCAACTCCATTCCAGACTCGACAAGGGGTGTTTAAAGCTCCACTGACCCCAAGGTGGAGTTGACTTGCCTTGGCTAGTTGGATTCTAATTTTTGCCTTTATGGTTTCTCCTTCCAAGTCTTGAAAGATTATTTTCTCTTCAGCACATAGAATCTTGGCTTTGTTCTTCTTGAGCCAATCCATTCCCAGAATGCAATTGTAGCATCCTAGTGGTAGGATTTAAAATTTTGTTTCAGTTATATGGCTATCTAACTCAAATTGAAGTTTTCCTATAGTTTTGGTTGAGCCGATTTTCTTCCCACTAGCCAATTCTATTATCATTTTCCTTGTCCCCTTGGATTCTAGATGCAATCATTTAACTATCTTGGGTGCAAGAAAGGAATGTGTGCTACCACAATCAATTAAGATCATAAACGAAATACCCTTGTAAGTAGTTCGAGATTGAATTACTGAACATTGGTGGTCTGCTCCTTTCTTTTCTACAGCAGCATGAATGGATCCTCTTTTAAATTCTTCACCTAACATGCATTCCTCGGGCTGTCCAATCCATGGTATTTACTCAGGCATCAACTATTCTTCCACATCCACGGCATGGGTTGTTGTTGCCATTCCCTCGACCTCTTTCACCGCTAGTATTTTGAGGACGGTTAGGAAAATTTTGCCTTAGGTGTCTAGTCCTTCCGCATTGGTAGCATTGCCTGATTTCTATCCCATTTGGCCCTTGGGTGATTGCATTAGCTCTACCATTTCCTCTAGCATTGGCCATGTCAATACTATGGCTTGGGTAGCCCCTTCCATAGTTGTTTATTGGAAGGTTCCTTTGGCCATTTTGAGCAATTTCCTTGGCCATAGGTTTTGCTCGCATAAGAGCCTCTTCTAGATTCATTGGTTTCATTGATTCAATGTGAGTGTCCAAAGGTGGATTTAGTCATTGGCAAAACCTTGCAATCTGTTGAGACCTTGTCATTGGGGGTGCATATTTGCACAGAATCACAAAATTGGAATAGTATCCTTCCAAGGTTAATTGTCGTAAGTTGTAGAATTGATTCATCTTGATTGATTCAAAAGATGGGGGAAGATAACGTCCTTTCACAGCTTCTTTGAGCCCCTCCCAAGTTTGGGAAGCTTCTATTACCCCCTTATCTCGGCAAAACTGTTTCCACCGAAGCTTAGCTTCGCTAGTAAGACAAAGATGAGCAGTCATGGACTGATTTGCAACAGTAGTTTTAGCGGCTAGGAAATAGTCATCCAAAGCCTCAATCCATGCTTCTATATCTTGCTCCATCTTGGTTCCTCCATCGCTAAACCTAGGTGTTGGTATTTGCTTGAGAAGAAACTTCTTCTCTTGGAGTTCCTTGTATGTTTCATCAATTCACACCAAATGGCGATTCTGATTATCTTTGTAACTTCTTTATTACAAAACGAGGTGGTTTGGTCTTCGTCTTTAGGGATCGATTAGATTTTTGGGAGATTGGGATACTCTGGAAACTCATGATTTTTTTGACTTTACACTCGTGGTATAAGGGTTATCCTATCAGGAGAGATAACCTTTGTATATTGGAACGATGTAGTGTCATTGGCTCCCCATTAATTGTCATAGTATAAGAACATAGATTAGTTTGAGTTCTTCAAGCCATTTCAACAGCTTGAGATGGACTTTCACATCTTCGTATAGAGTTGAGTCTAAGTATAGGTAAGGGTCGTCCCTTCCCCAGATTTGGGCTCCAAATTTAGCCCCTTCGTAAGCTTAAACAATTCCATAGAGACAAGTCTTCTCTAAGATAGCCATTACACTTTCTCTTAATTCCAATATATTTGACTGGCAAGTAGTGAAGTACATGATCTCAAAAATCACTTGCATAAAGCGTACTTCATCATTAACTTGTCAAAGCAGCTCAACTATCATTATAAGCTCATAACTCACACTCTTCAAAAATAATAACGAGACTTTATATCTATGAAAAGTATTTACAAAGATGCATTGATCATACTATGATCTACCAATACATCATCTAATGGATCCTTTCCTCATGAAAAGTATCAGGGTCTATATTCTCATATCTTGGGGGATTCTCATGTACATGGCAAACAACATAATATGTTGGTTCTTGGGGATAGCCAAAACATCCTGTACCAAAATAAGGCCTTCTTAGTAGTACAACAACTCTCTTGAGTGGTACTATTTGTAACACTTTTTGATATATCCACAATATTTCAGGTATAGGCTCATCCCCAATGTCTAGTAACCATTCAACAAAGGCACTGAACAAAAGATATATCTTAACTATCCTTAATTGTTCAGCCCATTGAATCCTCCATAGCTCATAATAAAGAAGGATGTTATGCCCACAATATATCTCCATATGTGACCTATTCCTTGGCTAGAAATCTCTAATGTACCATGAGTTAGGATGAGGTTGCAATATAATTGGAGGAATAAAGATAATCTCCATTATCTCAAATATATCCTCACAATATGAGAAATTATTTACTTGATACATGATGGAAAAAATATCCCACAAACATGTAGCTTCCTCATTGTTAAGTTCCTGATAAGCACAATGTGTATGCTAGTGTTAGTGCAAGATAATTGATAATAGTTTTCTTCAAACAAGTGTGATTATTTTATTAATAATTTTTATACGTTGACTACTTAACCTTACACTAAAAGCTCATTTGAAACCTGGGCTCTGACACCATATGTGAGGTGCCTCGTCCAACAGACCCGGAGAGGTCCTCTAGTAGTTGACTAAATGCATATCCATGGGCATCACCATCCCGTCTCCCCATGGGAAACCTTGGACTTAGTTGAGCATAGGAATCTTAGTTCTACTTCAAAGGGCGTGGACAAGTCACCCCTAACAACAATCTAATGCCCACCTAAGAAAGACCACTTTTTAATCAATCAAAGGCAGGAGTGAGGTTAACACTGCACTTGGTTCAAAGAGAGTGAGAGATGGAGGAGAGTGTAACTCAATCCCCCTACCCATAAGGTAAAATCTCATCTCTGGCCCCCTGAAATCGTAATATTTCTGTTGAAAAATATTACTAGCCTGCGTGAGACTCATGCAAACAACAATTCCGGCATTGAAGTTACGGACGGTGCAATCTTTAAACTGTACACAACGTATCATGACTCTCCATTGGCCAAATGGGACTGAGGTTTAAAAACCCGCATAACCGCAGGTGAACATCCTCTTGGGAGGAGGTCAGGAGGATAATTAATAGGTTTATTGCAAAAAATTTTAAATTACCTTCCCCCAGTCGAAGCATGACTGAGGGAAGAGGATTGGGCTATAATGGGAAATTGAAGAGGTGGAAGGAAAGAATTCATGTAGGGGGCCACGTAGGGGAGGGAACCCTCTCCCCCCCTTGTCCTATATAAACCCCCTCTAAGGGGTGGAGGAGGATAGAGTGGTAGATTCTGAGCGTGAGGGGTGAGAGAAGGAAGACGGCGCCAAACTGTGGAGGGAGGTATTGAAGCTGCCATTGTGCTGCGTGGGGGAGGAAGAAGCTCCCGAAGTCCATAGAGCCACCGTGCCAGCCGGAGTTTCCAGTCAGAACGCCGCCTCCCTCTTTGACCATAGAGTACCTCAACTGCTGCATCCGCCGCTGGAGGTTGAGCTATGCTGCCACATCCCTCTTCTTAATTGGGTATCATCCTTTTTCCCCCTCCACATAACCATCATCCCTACCTTTTCCACGTGGTCCTACATTACATGCCCCCAGAAGCTTCTAAGAAGCTTCCTAGAAGCCTTTTTGCCCCCTGGTTTCCTTTTAAACCCCTTCCCACACAAATCCTTTAAAGCCATTTTATCCCTTCCTGTGAAGGCCATTTTATATCCAGAATTTTCAAGTCCCCTTTCCCTTGCATCCCCCAAAAGCCATTTTTTTCCCGGTTGTAAAGTCCTACCCACGTGGAGTCTATAAGGCCTTCCCACTAGTTCCCTAATATGCCTTTCCAGGGCTTTGAAGGAGAGGGAGCTACAAAGTACTTCCCACTCGATTTCCCCATAAACCCCTCTCTAATTTTTCCCTCACACTCCCTCTCCATAAAGATCTTTATTCCCAGAACTTCTACGAAAGGAAGGGAAAGTTCATAAGTCCCCATTTCCAAAGCCCAATTCCGCAAGTCGGTACTTCAAACAAGGAAGCCATACCTCAAAGGGAATTGCACGTACGAGGGAGACAGACCAAGATCATAAGTCTGTGGCCAAGGCAAGAAGGTCAAATTCACGATGGCCCCTAAAAAGGCACAAGGCGCAATTGCAAGAGTATCATCTCCTAACATTATGTGGACATTTCACCAAACCCACAAGTCCAGGTTTTCTTCCTATTTTTGATTTACGTCGAAATATTACAATTATGCATGGTTAATTCACGGAAGTAAGATGCAGTTTTGAGATTGAAATACATTGGCTATTTTAAGGGAAATAACTCAGGATTGAAGAATCGGTCATTTGTATTTTCAATGAAACGAATGAAAAAGAACATAAGATGTCTATGCATTCTTAGCAAGTTGTTTTTATGCATTTCAAAGTAACGAATCTAGATCAACTAATGACCATAATTACAAAGTCAAAATTATTGTAGTACACTTCGATTATGCATGGAAAGATTAAATCGCATGTCACATTATTAGACAAATCTTTCTTTGTAATGATTCATTAAGAAAGTTGCTAACAACCGTAGGAATTCGCAAGGCATGGAAATGATTCTAGGGCTGCATGAAGTAGGTTAAACTCTAGTCAATTGGCATAAATCTCAATCAACTATGTAAGTAGTTAGGAGAGGTTGTGTAATGCTCATTCAGCGTACGAATATTTCATTTAGAAATGAAGTTAGGGAAAGGCTGCATGGTTCGTTTTAACATAAAACCCTAAAAAGCTTAGTGGCATGAATCATGAATACATGTCCTAGTAGGACCAATGGAAGTTATGCGAATTTTAACATGTGCTTGGTCTTAACAAGAAAAGTTAGGGATTGCGAATCTAGAGGAAATGAATCGCATGCTTACATGAATTATGACGTAATACTACTAGTTTTTCCCCTCTTTGATCAAGACAATATCTTTAGCAGTAGTTCGTCCTTGTAGTAAGACAAGTAATCTAAATTATCCAAACACTTAACCCGCAAAGGATTCGCTTAGGATGGTTAAATCAATACAACATACCCTAAGTGCTAACTAGGGTTTAGCACATTAAGGACTTGGCCTAGACGCACTAATTGCCAAGTCGAAACTCTCATAACCCTAGGTCCTGCCCACATTCACGGAATCTAGGGACAATAGGACGTATTTACAAGAAACGAATTAGGGTTTCTACCCTAAGGATTGCTCGTTAAAAAGATGAAACTCGGATTGAGTTGGAACCCTAGGACCGATGATGTCGGCCTAGTGCAACGGGGAATGGATTGGATATGAAGAACCCAAAAACCTGTTTCCTATCTAATCATGATTCCGTGATTAGAGGACGCCGTTTGATTGGTAAACTAGTCCCATGGATTAGATGTAACACTTGTGCAACATGTTGCAGAGTCGCATGAACTTGTGGCTTGATCACAAGGGAATGCCCAATTCCTTGGAATGAGATTGGAAGATTCTTGCGCAAGTTTATCTTGCAAGAGGATGAGTAGTCATCCTGTTATAGCACCTTTCTTGGGAAAAGTGACCAAGATAAGGGAATTAGATATTTGTTTGGAAGTAAAGGACCAATCAATAATTTGGAGTAACATATTTCTTGTTAATAGAACTTAAGGTATTGGTTAAGTTGGATTAATAGGATACGGCCCTAACCCAAGGACATACAAGTTAACAAACAAACCCTTGGGGATCTTGCCGAGTCGCAATTGATCTCGGATTGAATGCTGGATCATTCGGAGAGAAGGATTCACTCCTTAGCAATTGGCCAAATAAATGACCACTGGAAATGATTGTGCTTGTAATAGTTTAAAGAGCACTGTTTGCTTTGTTTGCTCAATGAACTAAAGGATGAAAAGATATCTAATGCTTCAGGTTGAAGGCCTGAAGGGAGAGGCAGCCTTAGTTACCCCCGACTGTCTGCCTGACCCTAACCAAGGGGGTTGTTAGCCACGCCGGGAAGGTGGAACGAACCCGCCGCATGAGGTCTCTCCGTTGAGCGCTACTTGGAGCAGAAGGACGCTTGGGTTCCAGGGGGCTCTGGCCGTAAATCCCTCGCCTTTCGGGCCCTGCACAAGAGGCCAACGTGACTTAGGATTGGATCTCGAGGCCCGCATACTAGTCTACAGGAGGAATCTTGGATTAGTAATCCCTGTGGATTGCTGGATAGCCTTCGAGCGGATTATGGATAAGCCTACGGGCTGGACTTTATAAATGTATTCCAAAGATAAATATGATAACCTGTTGAAAAGAAACTTGTTTGACACTATTTTTCTATGTCAATTGCTAAGATTACATGAAGGAACTGGCGCCAAATAGATTAATTAAGGAAGCTACTTGATGCATGTCCAACTAAATATGGTAGGTAATTAGACAACTAAAACAACCTGAGGAAAGTGCGGTGCATGTGGCCATGGGTCCGTCCTACGGATGGGTGGTCCCGATTGGCCGGGAACTTTTCTTAATCATAATGGATAGCAAGGAGATCGTTTCAAGGAAAATGAATAGCAAGGGTACTGACCTAGAGTCTAGGCAATAGTAATCCCGGATTTATGCTGTTTTAGGGGAACGGAATGAGACTATGCCTTATGGTGGAGAGGTCGAGCCTTGCATCCCTCTCGTTTCCCATTCTCCTTGAACCAAGTGCAGCGTGAATCCACTTCGGCCCTGGCGATTCTGTGTAAAGTAGTTCGCTCGAGGTTTGACACTAGTTGCCGTTTAGGAAAAGACCATTAGAGGAAACCCTGATTCAGGTCGGTCTTACGTGGGAATGGCCAGAATACTTTCGCTACGTGGCAAACGCGGAAAGTCCTAGATTGCAAACCTTGTGACATTCCATGGGAGTGCCGGGCGGAGCTTTCTAGACCTCCTTTCTGATGGACTGCTAAGACGTGTCCTGAAGGGAACAGGTGGACACGTTACAGAAATGGTGTTAAACTTGGTAACTTATCCTATCGATATTGGGAGGGTCACAATTTAATCAACTCGATCTAATGTTGGAAAGTTACCCGACTTATCGGGTCTACCCAGACATAGGCATCCAATCGTGAGGATCGAAGCCTCCCAGTTTCCTCAGTGGATTTTTCTTAGTTTTCTAATTAGCAAAGCATACTACCACACTGTTTAGACATATAAAATTAGCTTCCTTTTATTACTCCGTTAAACTAGATTTGTTAAACTCAATCTTTAGCACGTACCAAACAATTCAAAAATCAGATACTTTATTTCACCATCACTCCACAGAGTGGTACAAAACTCTCTTTCCATATAAAGACACCGTCCAGCCTAGGATAGGACCTTCCAATCCCTTGAGATTGGGATTTATGTGATCGCACTCCATCCGCGGTCAATAGGGAATTTACTGGCTTAGAGCCCCTCTAAGCTTCCCTGAGCCTTCGGAGCCGTCCTACATAACAGGGGCACTTATCACTTGGCCCTTTTGCCTTCTCAAGTGCTCGAGTGATCAAAATAAAAAACACCTACCTCCCTCGAGAGCGTAGGACCTGCATCCACATGTGAGTTTTTCCATACTCTGTAGAGTGTAAGGGAGCATTGGGTTGGGGATCCCAATGTCCCGAACCACCACAATCCACAACTCATCCGTTTGTGCAAGCATGGAATCATAAGAGCCATAATCCATCATTCACAAGTCCAAAAGCAATCATAACCATAATACATTTTAACACACTTGTTAATGCGATGCATATAATCTATCCCCCTTTATCAATTTCTGTGTTCCTTTCTAAAGAGCATTTGATAATATTAACATCTTTTTACAAGTCTAAGTAAGTTCTAACTAATTGTGATCCTTTTCTTATGTACTAACCTGATTATCTCCATTTGGCCATCCATAATGATTATGGATTATAGCCGCAACCTTGATTTGTTATGGAATGGCTAGTTCTTCGATTTGAATGGGTTTAGGGTTAACTTTCACTTCTCCTTTAGCATCGTATTGAGTTCCCTCAATAGCAGCAGCATCGACCACTTTCTCGTGTTGGGAAGCTCTCTGAGCGTGACCTCACTTAGCATCTCGACGTCTCTTGGGAGCCATGGAAGAAGCTTGATGGGTTGGGCATCGCTTCCACATAGGGGTGGAGAGAGAGAGAGAAAGAGAGGCTCGACTGATTGTAGCAGAGCATCATCGCGTCATTAGCAGCAAAGAGACTTCTGCATGGCTTGTTGTGTGTCTGTGTGTGTTCCTAACGTGACACTGTACCCCTATTTATATAGTAACCGGGGGGAAGGTGTTGAGATATCGAGCTCCACTCGTGATATGCCAGGGTGACCATTGTGCATTTATGTCACCGACGTGTTAGTTGCAGATGCGGTTGGTACACCGCCCATGAATAATAGCTAGATGACAGCTATCCTTATCTACTCTAGTTCGTGGCTCAGTTAGTATACCACCTTAGTTAGTTGAGTTTGGTTTGAGACCCATATATAGGGTTCTTCTATTTCTATGTACTAGAGTTCTTTTTGGCTTACACAACTAAGAAGGGGAAAACTGTTTTCAGCCTCCACCTTTGTGTGTATTCCCCCATTGTGCAAGCAAGAAAGCTACAAGTGAGACTCCTTCCTTCTCTCCCACAATCTTGACATGGTATCAGAGCCTTGTTCGTGGTAAGGAGCTCAAGAAAGTAAGCCAAGTTCGCGGTGTTCTGGTAAGAGGACCAGTGTTGCTTTCATTTTTCTATTTTGGGAGCAAGTCTCTGCAGGTAGCACAGTCGGAAAGTGCAAGAGTGCATTGTCTCAGATTGAGACGCCCTTCGTGGTGTAGCAAGAGGGCAGTATATGCTGCGGGACAAGGGCTTTAGCCCTTGGTTGCTCTGTTTTTTTGATTTGAGGCCATTTCGGGGCCCGTTTTGGAGGCGGAAGTTTTCTGCACGCACTCAAAAAAAGGACCAGTTTTATGCTGTGCGACCACTGTTCTACAGGTCGGTGAAAAGTTATTGTAGAAATTGCATCGTATGCCTGTGCGCAAAGACATTGGGAGTTACAGAATCATCCTTGTTGCCTGTTGATGCAAAATCGTCACTAGGAAGTGACTGTGTGGTCAAATACCACTTTCGTCAGTTTTGCAGATTTGCCCTTGTGAGGCTGAAGATGTGTTCTTTGCAGTGACAGAATTTTTTGCAGTGTTCTGTAATGGCGTCTGATTCTCTTTCACAGATTGTCACTGAAAAGCTTGACAAGAACAACTTCCAAGCATGGAAGTTTAGAATGACGAATTTCCTTCTGGGAAAAGGATATTGGGAATTTGTTGCAGGAAATGAAGAAGAACCAGTTCTTCCTGATGTTCCCAATCAACAGCAAATGCAGGCATTTAAAGCATGGCATGAGAGAGCTAGGAAAGTTATGTACTGGCTGTCTATCAGCATTTCAGACTCTATGATTATGCATATTCAAGATGCAAGTACGCCAAAGGAGGCATGGGATACTTTGTCATAAATGTATAGCACAAATACGCAAGCCAGGAAAATGCAGCTCAAGCAAGAGTTGCACAATGTGCAAAGAGAAAGTATGAGCATCAATGACTACTGCATGAAGGTGAAGAAGATTGCAGATGCACTTGCTTCCATTGGGTCACCAGTGAAAGATGATGATTTAGTTTATGTGACCTTGAATGGTCTAGGAAAGGATTATGCATAGTTCAGAACATCCATTTCCGTTTGTGAAAGATTTCCTGATTTTGAGGAGTTGATTGCTCTTCTAATTTCTGAGGAGTAGAGAAATGGTGGTGCATCTTCTTCAGGAGGAACTTCAAAAGAATATGTCTTCTACTCAAATGCTGGAAGAGGTAGAAGTAGAGGTAGAGGAGGCTGATCTGGAGGCCGTGGTAGAAATCAGAATATGCAAAAACTCAAGAAAACGAGTCCTATGGAGGAGGACGTGGTAACTCTAGAGGCAGGGGGAGCCAAAGAGGTCGTGGTGGATGGCAAAGAGGGCAAATTGCAAACAGCAATGTTGAATGCTACTACTGTGGTAAAATGGGTCATATGGCTAAAGACTGCTATAAAAAGCAGAATGACATCATGAATGGAAAACTGCAACAAGGGAATTATTCATCTTCTAGTAGATAGGGTGATGACAGAAACGAGCATTTGTTTATGGTGCAGCACATGACCAATTCTGTGACAAGTGCAGAAGAAAGTAACTATGTGTGAAATGTTGACTCAGGTGCATCAAACCACATGATAGGTCATGCAGAATGGATGCAGGATGCAAGGAAAATGGAAAAACCAAGATTTGTGGAGACTGGTGATGATATTGCACATCCTATTGTGTAGATTGGAAAAATTCCTTTGTCTATGCAGGATGGGAAAAAGAAATACCTGTCCGATGTATTTCATGTCCCGAATATCACCAAGAATCTGGTTTTTGTGGGTCAAATGGTTGAGCAGGGCTTGCAGGTCAGATTTAATCCTCATGGATGCTTTGTTGAGGATATGAAAAATAAAGGTCGCTTGATAGAGCAAAAGGAAATAAGAAGGGGATAATGTTTATGTTGGATGCAGACATGCCTGAATTGAGTGCAGCAATGTTTGCACATGGGACCGGTGTAGTTGCAGATATTGATATCTGGCATAAACGCATTGGTCATGTTAATGTACAATGACTTAAATCAATGCAGGCCCAAAATATTGTTGCAAGATTGCCTAAATTCAAGGTTGCAGAAATGCATAAGGTATGTGAAGCCTGTCAATTCGGAAAACAGGCAAGGAAACCATTTCCTAGACATGTTCAAGAGAGTAAGAAGCCATTGGAATCAATCCACTATGATGTGTGGACTACTAAAGTTGCATCTCTTGGAGGCTGTCATTATTTTGTCACTTTTATTAATGACTATAGCAGAAAAGTTTGTGTGTATTTTATGAAAAAGAAAAGTGAAGTTTTTGGGCATTTCAAAACTCTTAAAGCTATGGTTGAAAAAGAAACAGGCCTGCAAATAAAATGCCTAAGGTCAGATGGAGGGGGAGAGTACCTCTCAAATGAGTTTGCAAGGTTCCTGCAGAAGCATGGCATAAAGCAGGAATATTCATGCAGTCATACCCCACAACAAAATGGAATTGCAAAAAGGAAGAATAGGCATATTAGAGAGGTTTCTCGTGCCATGCTCAATGAAAAAGACTTGCCAGATTTTTTCTGGGCTGAAGCAGTTGCTACAGTAGTCTACATAATGAACAGGACTCCCACTGCAGCAATACATGGGATGACTCCAGAGGAGAGGTATATTGGTAGGAAACCAAATATTTCTCATTTGAAGATTTTTGGTTGCATTGCCTATGTTCATGTGCCAGATGAGTTGAGATCCAAGTTGGATCCAAAAGCTGAAAAGTGCATCTTTATTGGTTACTCTCTGCCCCAACAGAAAGGGTATAGATGCTATAACCCTTCTACTCATAAGTTTACAGTGAGCAGAGATGATGTTTTTGATGAGATGAGTAGCTGGTATAAACTAGTAAATGTGATTGATGATGTAGATGCACAAAATGGTAATGCTGCACAGAATTCACAGCAAGTGGACCTGGAGCGTCCTCTAGCAGTGGTTCACATTCTTCACCATGGACAAGCATATTGAGATCAGGAGAATCTTCTCAAAGCAATGCAAATATCACGAAAAGGAAAAGAGAAGGTAGATCAGCCCATGTTTGATGTGAATGCAGGTCACTCTTATGTGGATGGTGAATCCAGTGGCTCAGAACAAAACATTGATGATGAGTTGGGTATTCCTTCTATTGTTACACCTGGAATAAGGAAGACCACGGATGTTTTGAGAGCACCTGGGAGTGAACCTACTTTGCGCAGGTCTACCAGAGCTAGGTATCCTGTGGATAGGCTGAAATATGATGGATTTACAGCCATTCACTATGTCTATATGGTCAAAGTGATACAAGAACCAAAACCCACTTCTTTTGAGCAAGCCATGGGAAAAGAAAAATGGGAGAAAGCCATGGATGAAGAAATGGATGCCTTGGAAGCAAATGCTACATGGGAATTGGTACCTTTTGTTGAGATGGCAAGCTCAACACATGTGGACATGGATGATGGACCGCCTGGTTAGATGGGTCCACACGTCTACACTTAGCACGTCGGTGGTCATTATGACTCTCACATGGCCACTGACTCATTACTTATTATATTCAGGTTGTTACACCTATTTACAGCTGGCATAGTTATAGCGCCAGTCGACTAGTGTAGTCGGTTATGCATTGTTTGACTTAGTAGGCCACTTTCCTTTTATGTTGTATCTTATATATACTTTGAGTACATTGTAAAGTGTGTGAAAAAGAAGAAGAAGAAATCAGCAAGAAAACGTTTTTGGCCTCCATCTCTCTTCTTGTCTCTTGAGTGAGCTTCTCCTTGTGCAATCTGTGTGTGTTCGGCGCAGCATCTTGAGCAACCCCCTCCACCACACGATTCTTGACATGGTATCAGAGCCGCGCCATTGAGAGAGGCTGATTTCGAACGCTGAAGTGAAGGAGAAGAAGCAAGGTTCGAGCAAGCAAGCTACGGGTAATAATCTCTCCCATTCTTCCACTTCTTCTCTTGGATAGTGCCTGTGGAGGCACCGCAGTTATTTTGGGCATTTGAGGCCGTTTCAGGGCCCGTTTTAGAGCCGCAAGGTTGCGGACAACAGTTTCAGGGTACACTGTGACTTCGACTGTATTGATCAAACGTGGGTGCGCAGGTTACAGATTTCAGATCTGTAAGTTCAAAGGTGTTTACCAGTGAGTAAACACAAGGTTTATCTGCAAACTAGTTGCAGATTGCATGTATTGTTGAGTAGACAGTGAAAAAGGCTGTCTGGTGTATTGCTGTGCACTACAGGTCAAGGGTTGCAGAAGATTTGCTTGCTGTTTGGTATTAATTTTGTGATAATGGCAGAGAACAGTGGAAGCCCCATCATTGAGAAGCTCGACAAGAACAACTACCCATCATGGAAGTTTCGTGTCACGAACTTCCTTATTGGAAAAGGCCTCTACGAGTTCGTTTCAGGTGAAGAAAAGGAGCCGGAGATGAGTGATCCTCCAACTGCAGAAGAGACAAAGGCACGGAAAGAATGGAATGCAAAGGATAAAAAGGTCATGTATTGGTTGTCTGCAGTAATTGACAATAATATGCTGGGACACATTAGAAATGCAGAGAATTCATATGCAGCTTGGACCATACTTGAAAGTATGTTTTCTGTAAATACAAAGGCACGAAAGATTCAACTCAAGCAAGAGTTGAATATATTAAAGAAAGGGAAGATGTCTATCAATGAGTATGCACTGAAGGTAAGAAGCATTGCAGATGCATTGGCAGCGATTGATGCAATGCCCGATGATGATGATTTGGTGTCGTCTACCTTGGGTGGACTTAACAATGAAAAGGCTTGGAAGTCTTTTGTAACTTCTGTATATGTTAGAAAGCCATTTCCAGATTTCGATGAGTTGGTTGGTCTCTCTAATGATCACTGAAGAAATCAACATGCAGAATGAGACATCTGAAAGAAGTGGTGAACAGGTCCAGGCTTTCTACTCCAGTTCTGGAAGGGGACGTGGCAGGTTCTCTTCAAGAGGCCGTGGTAGTGACAACCAGCAAAATAGATTGAATCAGCAATTTGGCGATATGCAGGTTTCAGGAGGTCGTGGTAACTTTAGAGGCAGGGGGAGCTTTAGAGAAAGAGGTGGATGGCAGAACAGAGGTTCTAACAACTCTGGTATTGTGTGCCACTACTGTGGCAAAACAGGTCATATTGCAGCCCAATGTTATGCTAAGAGAGATGATATCCGCAGTGGTAAGTTGCAGCAAGGAAACTATGCATCGTCTTCACGACAGAATGAAGACAAAAATGAACGTTTGTTCGTTATGCAGCATATGCTGAATGCTGTTACAGGAAAGGGAACACATGAAGATGTTTGGTATGTTGATTCAGGTGCATCCAATCATATGACCAGCCATGCAGAATGGTTTGGAGAGATGCAAGATTTGCAGAATGCAGGTTATGTGCAGACGGGTGATGACTCATGCCACCCAATTTCACACATTGGAAAAGTTCCCCTGTCCTTGCATGATGGTAAGACAAAGAGTCTTTCAGATGTATTGCATGTGCCATCTATTACAAAGAACTTGGTGTCAGTCGGTCAAATGGTAGACCAAGGGCTGCAAGTCAGATTTAATGCAAAGGGCTGCTTTGTAGAAGACTTCAATGACAAGTGCAAGTTGGTAGCAAAGGGAAGTAGAGTTGGACGTATGTTCACTCTAGATGCTGGAATTCCTACTATGAATGCGGCTATGTATGCCAAAGGAAAAGGTGTTGTTGCAGACATTGAAATTTGGCACAAACGCATTGGACATGCAAATGTACAAAGGCTGAAATTAATCCAGTCCAAAGGGTTGGTTACAGGTTTGCCTACATTTAAAGTTGCAGAATTTCAGAAGGTATGTGAAGCATGTCAGTTTGGTAAGCAGGCAAGACAACCCTTTTCACATGACAGAGATGTAAGCAGAAATATCCTTGATGTTGTGCATACAGACATTTGGGGGCCTACACAAAATGTATCTCTTGGAGGTAGTTCATACTTCGTCACATTCATTGATGATTGTTCTAGAAAGCTGTGGGTATATTTTATGAAGGAAAAGAGTGAAGCATTTGAGCACTTTAGAACTTTCAAGGCTGCAGTTGAAAGAGAAACAGGCTTGAAAGTAAAGTGCTTGAGGTCAGATGGAGGGGGAGAGTACCTCTCCAATGAGTTCAGTGATTTTCTGAGGTCTCATGGGATAAAGAGACAGTTCACATGCAGGTATACCCCACAGCAAAATGGGGTTGCAGAAAGGAAAAATAGGCATATTGCAGAAGTTGCACGCACCTTGATGGCTGAAAAGAATATGCCTAAGCATTTTTGGTCTGAGGTTGTTCATACTGCTGTTTATATTATGAATAGAACTCCCACAGCTGTAGTTCATGGTATGACCCCCGAAGAATGTTTTACAGGTAAGAAGCGTGATGTTTCACACTTGAAAGTATTTGGCTGCATTGCGTATGTTCATGTGCCAGATGAGTTGCGGAAGAAACTGGATCCAAAGGCTGAAAAGTGTGTCTTTATTGGATACTCTTTAGAGCAGAAAGGGTATCGTTGTTACAACCCTGTCACATGCAAGTTCAGAGTGAGCAGGGATGTCATCTTTGATGAAATGAGCAGTTGGTATGTATCTAGTGGTGATGCATTGGATGATGATGATGATCATGACACTCATGTGCAGGCTGAAAAGCAAGAATCACGAACTCTTAGTGGACCAGAGACATCATCTGGTAGTCCTTGGTCTGGGAGACTAAGGAGTACCTCTACATCTTCGGGTGCATCTAGTAGCACTATATGTAAAGACAAAGGAAAGAATAAAGTGTCAGAAGGCATTGATGCAGTTCTTGATGGAGACTCCAGTGGCTCAGAGAGCTTGGATGATGAGCTTGGCATTCCTTCAGTGAGGACTCCAGGTGTGCAGAGAGCACGCGTTAATGCAAAGACTCCATTGAGTGATCCAGTGGTACGCACGTCTAGCAGGGTGAGATACCTTGTTAAAAGATTTGGTTTTGAAGGTTATGCAGCTCACCATTATGCTTATATGGTGAAACTAGTTGAGGATGTTGAGCCCACATGTTTTGAGGAGGCTGTTGGTCATGCTCATTGGGATGCAGCAATGGATGAGGAGATGGCTGCATTAGAGGCCAATAAGACTTGGGATCTAGTATCATTGCCGAAGGGAAAGAAAGCTATTGGATGTAAGTGGGTTTATAAGATTAAGCACAATGCAGATGGTTCTATTAGTAGGTACAAAGCTAGGCTGGTTGCAAAAGGCTATGCTCAGACATATGGCATAGATTATGATGAAACCTTTAGTCCAGTTGCTAGGATGACAACTGTCAGATGTGTGATTGCTTTGGCACCAGCCAAAGGTTGGAGGTTGCAGCAAATGGATGTAAAGAATGCCTTCTTGCATGGTGATTTGCAGGAAGAAGTGTATATGGATCAGCCAGCAGGTTATGAAGATTTAGAGCATCCCACATATGTGTGCAGGTTGAAGAATGCACTCTATGGGCTCAAGCAAGCACCTAGAGCATGGTCTGACAAGATCAGAGAGTATCTTGTTAATATTGGCTTTTATGTTTCTGATGCTGATCACTCACTTTATGTGAGAAAGGGAGATGCAGGTTTGGTCATCATAGTCATCTATGTGGATGACTTGATTATTACAGGTGATAGTGATAGTGGGATTGTTGAAGTCAAGGGTTGTTTAAAGGTGAAGTTTGAGATGAAGGATTTAGGTGAACTAAGGTACTTCCTTGGCATTGAGGTGATCAGATGTGATGATGGTATATGGCTGTCCCAAAGACAGTATGGCTTGGATATGTTGTCCAAGTATGGTATGACTGCATGCACACCACTTTCAGTCCCGTTGGAGCAGAATGTAAAGCTGAGTGCTGATGTTGGGGATGAGATAGAAGACCCTACTATGTTCAGGAGGATAGTGGGGAGTTTGATCTACATGACCATTACAAGGCCAGACTTGAGCTACGCTGTTGGTCTTGTGAGTCAGTTTATGCAAGTACCTAGAAAGCCACATTTGGATGCAGTCAGACGCATATTGAGATATGTGAAGTTCACATTACATTATGGGCTTTTCTATGAGGCAGGTACAGACGTACAGGTGTTTGGATACACAGATGCAGATTGGGCTGGTAGTATGTCTGACAGACGATCTACCAGCGGATACATGTTCTCTCTTGGTAGTGCAGCAGTTGCTTGGAGCAGCAAAAAGAAATCTACAGTTGCTTTGTCGAGTACAGAGGCTGAGTATAGAGGTGCTGCTGTTGCAGCATGTGAGGTAGTATGGCTGCAAAAGTTACTGGCTGATTTGGATGTGCAGGTGGAAGGTCCAGTTGTCATTTATTGTGACAACATGAGCAGTATACAGTTGGCTAGGAACCCTGTGTTCCATGCCAGGACAAAACATATTGAGGTACACTACCACTTTGTGAGAGAGAAGGTACTAGCAGGTGAGATTAACTTGGTGTATGTCAGCACACAGGATCAGATAGCTGATATCTTCACGAAGGCAGTGGGTACAGAGAAGCTTCAAAAGTTTCGAAGCTTACTTGGAGTTGCAGAGATGCAGTTGAGCTTGAGGGGGAGTGTTGAGATGGCAAGCTCAACACATGTGGACATGAATGATGGACCGCCTGGTTAGATGGGTCCACACATCTACACTTAGCACGTCGGTGGTCATTATGACTCTCACATGGCCACTGACTCATTACTTATTATATTCAGGTTGTTACACCTATTTACAGCTGGCATAGTTATAGCGCCAGTCGACTAGTGTAGTCGGTTATGCATTGTTTGACTTAGTAGGCCACTTTCCTTTTATGTTGTATCTTATCTATACTTTGAGTACATTGTAAAGTGTGTGAAAAAGAAGAAGAAGAAATCAGCAAGAAAACGTTTTTGGCCTCCATCTCTCTTCTTGTCTCTTGAGTGAGCTTCTCCTTGTGCATTCTGTGTGTGTTCGGCGCAGCATCTTGAGCAACCCCCTCCACCACGCGATTCTTGACACCTTTGCCTAAAGGTAAGAATGCAATTGGCTGTAACTGGGTTTATAAGGTGAAGCACAATGCAGATGGTTCTGTGAATAGATACAAAGATTAGTAGTCAAGGGGTATGCACAAACATATGGCATTGATTATGAAGAAACATTCAGTCCGGTTGCAAGGATGGAAACCGTAAGAGCAGTCATTGCTATGGCTGCATCAAAGGGATGGTCTTTACATCAGATGGATGTAAAGAATGCCTTCTTGCATGGTGATTTGCAAGAAGAGGTCTATATGGAGCAGCCACCAGGTTATGTGCATACTGTTCATCCTGAGTTTGTTTGCAGGTTGAAGAAAGCCTTGTATGGCTTGAAGCAAGCACCTAGAGCATGGTCTGACAAGATAGGATAGTATCTTGTCACTATTGGCTTTCAGATTTCCAAGGCAGATTTCTCACTTTATGTGAGAAAAACAAAGAAATGTATTATGCTACTTGTCATTTATGTTGATGATTTGATTATGACAGGTGACAGTGATGAAGATATCCTTCATGTGAAAATGCTATTGAAGCAGAAGTTTGAGATGAAGGATTTGGGAGAGCTGCGTTATTTCTTGGGCATTGAGGTGATTAGATCACCAAGTGGGATACGGCTCTTACAGAGGCAGTATGGATTGGACCATCGCATAGTAGGAAGTTTGATTTATATGACTATTACCAGGCTAGATTTGAGCTATGCTGTTGGATTGGTAAGTCAGTTTATGCAGGCTCCAAGGAAACCACATTTGGATGCGGCCAGACGCACACTCAGGTATGCGAAGTCCACATTGCAGTATGGACTACTTTATGAGACTGGGGTTCAGATACAGTTGCATGGATACACTGATGCTGATTGGGCTGGTAGTATTTCTGATAGACGATCTACCAGTGGATATGTGTTCTCTTTTGGGAGTGCTGCAGTCACTTGGAGCAACAAGAAATAGCCTACAGTTGCCTTGTCGAGCACAGAGGCTGAGTACAGAGGTGCAGCAATGGCTGCATGTGAGGTAGCTTGGTTGCATAAGCTACTTTATGATATGCATCAGCCTACAGATGGGCCAGTTGTCATTTATTGTGACAACATGAGCAGTATACACTTGGCAAATAACCCAGTCTATCATGCTAGAACAAAGCACATTGAGGTGCATTATCACTATGTGCGGGAGAGGGTTTTACTAGGTCTTATTGATCTAGTTTATGTCAACACAGAGGATCAGGTAGCTGACATATTCACGAAGGCATTGGGCGCAGAGAAGCTGTGCAAGTTCAGAGATCTGCTTGGTGTGCAGGAATTGGGATTGAGCTTGAGGGGGAGTGTTGAGATATCGAGCTCCACTCGTGATATGCCAGGGTGACCGTTGTGCATTTATGTCACCGATGTGTTAGTTGTAGATGCGGTTGGTACACCGCCCATGAATAATAGCTAGATGACAGCTATCCTTATCTACTCTAGTTCGTGGCTCAGTTAATATGCCACCTTAGTTAGTTGAGTTTGGTTTGAGACCCATATATAGGGTTCTTCTATTTCTATGTACTAGAGTTCTTTTTGGCTTACACAACTAAGAAGAGGAAAACTGTTTTCAGCGTCCACCTTTGTGTGTATCCCCCCATTGTGCAAGCAAGAAAGCTACAAGTGAGACTCCTTTCTTCTCTCCCACAATCTTGACAGAAGGGGGGAGAGGGGGTAAAAAGAGGATGTTTGCTTTTTAGTGCATTTGATGACATCATCAATGACAAAGAGAGAGCACTTTCTTTTAGAGCTTAGCTTTAAAGCTTATGCTTTGTTTTTACTATTTTCGTTTTTTTTTTTGCCCTACAACTTGTTTGGATCATAACTTCAACATATGAACTCCAAATATAGTTATCTCGATACTCAAAATAATCGAAACGCATCTAGTCGACAAGCCCACACAAGCAGAATTGCAAAAATCCATAAAAAATAGATTAAAATTATGATTTTTATAAATCATATTATTTTATCCATCTTTTATCTTGGACGACCTATTCCCTTCAAAATAAGTCAAGTATATATTTGGATCCATCTAAAGTGGAAATTAAGTCATCTAAACATGATACTAGATATTTCATACTATTCTAGTAAACCAGTCCTGCTTCCTATAATTCCTGTAAAGTTTTTGCAGCTTTTTTCCATGTGTGGATATGCAACATAAATCAATTATCTTTGGAATGTATATGTACATTGTTTATTAAAATAAACTAAGTAATGGGGACATTATAAGAATCTTAGGCTTTTATTTTCTCAAAAGAGAATCATGTCAACTGTTTAGTTGCTTCATGAGCTAAGGTTTGTACTTCACTTTGTTATCTTGGTAAAACAAGTCGATTTGAATATCCTAGACTTGTAATCATTACATACACAATTCAATAATTTTAACCAACCAACAATATCTTATTAACCAACCAACAAGAAAGATTAATATAAATTCTGAGAGTACAATAAGTATGCATGAAATAGTAATAGCATATATGGAGTAGCAAATCTAAGAAGCAGCAATAATAATAAGATTTTATTTCTTGGCAATAACTATAGACCTAGAACAATGGGCAATAGTATTCAGAGCAACACATTTGTTTGCTACAATAGTAGTAAGACTCATAAAAGCAATATTTTATATAGATCTAACATATTATAATTGCAAGCATTTAGAGCATGTAGATTTGAAGGCCATAGCACAAGGTACAAATAAGATGATCTCTGGCAAATTAAACATGATGTACAATGATGCTAAACCAATTTACACTTGAATACTTATTTTGAAGCATTGTTACAGCAAGGATATAGAAAGTATGTTCATTGTTTTTTAAAAAGATAACTTATCTTTATTGAAGTAAGAGAATATCATATACTATCTCCTTGTACATGCTTATACAAAAATCTTGAGTTTTTATCTTGATCTAAAGTCACCACTCTAAATACATGCTCTCCATGATAAGAGATTGAATGCATATGTCAAGGATTTGAATTGCAAGATTTTAGGTTTATTCCAACATGGATAGAGGTATTTTCATTCAACTTATACGTTTGCCTGGCTATCCATAGCATAAGTCGTAATCATTATTCAGAATTCTTCTAGATTGCAAATATGCTAAAAATTGAGATAATGATAATACCAATTGACAAAAAAGTTGGATGCTGATTTATTTTAGCAAGTAGAGTAGAGGGCTAATGTATTTCAACCAAGAGGATGGGGGATTGATGTATGTCAGCCAATAGTTATAGAGGGCCGATGTATTTTAGTCAAAAGAGTTTGACATTATTGTACTTCAACGTACATATTTTGAGGCTGCTCTCAAGTAGTCTAAAGAGAAGAGGGCTAATTTATTTCAATTGAAAGAATTGTGTACTACCATTTGCAGCAAGAGTCATGTTTGATAGATGATATGAAAAAGGCATTGTAGGAGAATACTGAGGATGCATAGATTTTGATTGAGAATATTCATGAGTTGCTTGAAGATATACATGCATTAATGGTAGTTATAGATGCAATATTAGTAGATGGAGCACACGACATGTAGGATGCAAAAGAACTTGATGATCTAGAGTTTGTAGATGTAAACAAAACTATGGAAGAGCATGCAAATGATATAGAGATTCAGGATGAAGGAAAATGATGTAGAGTTTGGATGCTAATGCTATAGAGTTTGATGATATAGATATGCAAACTAAATATGTAGATGCTATAGATTTTGAAGGGATGAATGATAATAAGAAAGAGAATGCAGATAATGTCAAGGGTAAATAGATAATAGAAGATACAAGAGAGACATTGATGCAGGTTATAGAGGATATAGCCATTTGGGATGTAAAGAAAGACGACATAAGTAGATTTAAGTGGGTTAATGATGTGGATCTTTGAGCTTGGAATATTTCATTTGATGTATATATTATTTAAAGTTTAAGGGGATGTCTTGCATGTTGTATACCTTATTGGTCTACTATCTAGTGGATGTTTGACCCAAAAGGGCGATATGGCTGCAATGCAAGCAAGATTGAACTGAAGATGTCTTAAAATATTTTAATTTGGAAAGGAGTAATGGGGAGACCGATGCATCTAGACTAGGATTTTATACCTTGGGATGGGTCCTACTAAATTTGGTTGATATCCAAGTTCATATACAAGAGATACAAAGTCCAGAATGTCAATGTCTAGCTGGGATTGCATGTTGTAATGAACAATTGTAGGTTGCACATAAAATTTTAGGGGCTGAAATATTTGGAATTCGGTCCATGTGTCTTGATAAAGTTTTAGATCATGAGTGTGACTATATTTTTACTT
Organism: Lygodium microphyllum; assembly: GCF_053477565.2. Classification (NCBI taxonomy): domain Eukaryota; kingdom Viridiplantae; phylum Streptophyta; class Polypodiopsida; order Schizaeales; family Lygodiaceae; genus Lygodium; species Lygodium microphyllum. The sequence goes on along the minus strand of NC_141144.1, from coordinate 26,907,476 downwards.
TTTAAAGCTTGGTGATCCGAGTTACAATTCAAAATATACGAGTTGTTTTCTACAGGGTGGTCCTGTAGAATAGTGTAAAGTGTTGCATGTGACATATTCTTGATAGAGATGTTTGACACTAACATGAAGGTACAAAGGATAGGAAAGAGGATTAGGATATTCAAGAGAAGAGATGTAGAAGAGGCCTATGCACTAGAGAACCTAGTGGAAGATGAGCAGATTGACACATATGAAGAAGAGGAAGGAGTATAAGTTGACATATGAGTTTGTGATGCCATATGATCCAGGAGAATTTATAGGTATTGGGATGCTATAGAGGATTGATGGGCTATCATTGCCAAGGTTGGATGCAAAGGGATACATGTTAGTTGGGATCTCCTTCACAACTACCCCCAGCCTACCTTGGTGTTGCTAGCATCTCCACCTCTTGTCATCATCAACTCCATTCTCCATTTTGGTGTTCCATATGATGTCTACCTACTTGTCATCATCAAAATCATTCAAACTTCAAAATTGGATGGCAATTATTCACCTACTCTTGAAATCTTGTCAATCAAGATAGCTATGTATAAAATTGCTTATAACTTTTGATCCGTAACTCGAATTGCTAAGCTTTCTCAAGGAAAAATATTAAATATTTTGCCTTTTAAAAAATCTACAAAGCCTATAATATCATTTTTTTGCATGCAATTCACTATAGTTGTCAAGTTTTGAAGTATACATCTCTCACATACTTGTTCGGTTTGCTACCAAACGTTTTGGTAGTTTCTCGTTAGGTGCCAAAGCACACTCTAGATATGGTATGCATAATCAAAATCTCTCTAAAAACACCATATTTTAGAGTCTAAATCTACCCAAAATCTCTAACTACAACAAGCTTCTCTATAACCTATATTTATATTACTAACGACTCTTGCTATAGCCACCCCCTAGGTCAAATGGCATAACAAGTGGTTCCCAAAGCGACATATGAAGCACTTGTGGACCAAATGGCATACCCTTTGAATGTGCAACTCAATTGATCCCCAATATCCTAAGGTAAATGACAAGATATGACATCATTTTCACTATAGCATGGCACATGCTCTTGCTCTATAACTTGAAGCAAGAAAACTTCTCTAATTAGGTCCGTTCACCATTATCAACCTCATTGTCAACCAATTTAGCAATCCATTCACTATAAATGGGTTTTATTCAAATGTTGCCATGGTTTGAGTTTGTGTATAGATTGGATTCCAAGCCTTATATTTCCCAATTGATAAGATCGAAGACATACCTCAACAAGGCATCAATATGTGGTAGATGAATTCCTTGGCCAAAGCCTCTAGCAAACTCGTGTAGGAAGAGAGGGAGAGAGATAGAGTGGAGTGGAAGATGAGCCTCAGCTCATTATTGTTCTTCTTCCATTATTCTTCCATTATACAAATTGAAAGAGACTTACACACATAGGTATAACTAACCAAGACTAACAATGGTTAAGTCACTGACTACACTGACTTATTGAATGTCACACACGTGTACAGATGTATCTAGCTAATGTCAGTCACACACATAAAGATAGATTGACTAAAGAGTAACGGGAGCTTGATATTCTAACACTCCCCCTCAAGCTCAAACCATCTAATAAACTCCAAGTAGTTGTCTGAAGTATATGAACTTTTCTTTACCAAGAGACTTGGTAAATATGTATGCTAACAGGTCTTCACTCTTCACATGAATCAAGTCAATCTTCCTTGTAAGAACCATTTCTCTGATGAAATGATAGTGAACCTCTATATGTTTGGACCTATCATGGTAGACAGGATTGCTAGCCAACATAACACTGCTAAGGTTATCACAATGCAATCTCACTCTGTTTTCTAGCTATATTCCCAAGTCTTTTAGTAGTTTCATTAACCAAGCCGCTAAAGTACCTCCTCTATACTCACCTTCTGTACTAGACAGTGCAACAGTAGGTTGTTTCTTACTCTGCCAACTAATAATACTACTGCCCAATCCAAATGCATAACCGATGGTTGACCTCTTATCATAGGCATAACCATCCCAATCACCATCAGTAAACCCTATCAAATCAAGGAATTTTCCATATACATAAAACAACCCATAATCTGTAGTACCCTTTACATATCTCATGATCCCCTTGAGTGCATCTAAATGTGGTTTGCGAGGCTTCTGCATGAACTGACTAATCAGCCCCACTACATAACATAAGTTAGGATTGGTAATAGTCCAGTATATCAAGTTCCCCACCATGTGTTGATACATGGTCACATTCTCTATGTCATTCCCAACATCAATCTGCAACTTGACATTTTGATCAAGAGGTGTCTCCATAGGCTTGCATTCAACCATACCATACTTCTATAACATGTCATGAGCATAGTGCTTCTGTAGTAGCCATATACCTTGAGGCATAGATACTACCTCAATTCCAAGAAAATACTTTAGTTCACCAAGGTCTTTGACTCTGAATTCAACTTGTAAACATGATTTAATTTTAGCAATGCCCTCTTCATCATCTCCAATGATGATAAGATCATCTACATAAACCACTAGAAACACATATCCATGATTTGTCTTCTTTGTGAATAGACTGTAATATGCATCACCCAATCTAAATCCATGTTGCTTTAAATAATTGCTGATCTAATAATTCCATGCTCTAGGTGCTTGTTTCTTTACATATAAAGCCTTTTTCAACTTACATACATGTGTCGGAAAGTTTGGGTGAACATAGCCTTTAGGTTGCTCCATATATACTTCCTCAACCAAATCACCGTTCAAGAAAGCATTCTTGACTTCCATTTTCTATAATTTCTAGCCTTTGCATGTTGCCAAAGCAGTGACGGTTTTGATTGTTGCCATTTTAGCCACCAAACTGAAAGTCTCCTCATAGTCAAGGCCATATTGTTGTGCATACCCTTTTGCAACTAGCCTAGCCTTATAGCGTTCTAACAAACCATCTGACTTGCACTTAACCTTGTACACCCATTTGTAGCCAATGGGGACTTTTCCTTCAGGCAACTCAGCCAATTCTCATGTCTCATTTTCAACTAGGGTTGCGTAATCCTCATCCATGGCAACACACCAATTATCATCTGTAATTGCATCATCAAACTTTATAGGTTCTTTGTAACCTGTCGCACTAGCCATATATGCATAATGGTGGGCTGAATATCTAAACCTTTCAAATGGTCTTTTGACTCTCTCAGATCTCTGTAACTGTGGCTCACTCTGAGCTTGCCTGTCATGAGGCGGTACATAGTGACTTTTCCTTGCTCCAGGTATCATAATAGACTGAATGCCCAACTCACTATCCAAACTATCACTGTTGGATGACTCATAACCTGATGTAAGTGGACCTATCACATCCTCAAGCATCTTTCTTTTCCCTTATCCAATATCCCCCTCACTGAGATATCTGTGTCAGTGGACGTAGGAGTACAATTCTACAAGCGTCCTGACCAACAAAGACTTCCTGTAGGTGACCCATCACCTATAGGGCCACTCATAGATGTACTCACTGTAGGTGTATTTTCAGCATTACTAGTGCTAGTTAGCGGATCCATTAGTAGCCACTGCAATAGGATTACCATACCATGATGCTGGCTCATCAAAAACATCTCTGCTAATCAACCTCTCATGTGTAGATGGTACATAACACTTGTAATCTTTCCGATCTTGTGCATAACCGAGGAACACACTCTTGACAGATTTAGGATCCAATTTCTTCCTCTTTTCATTAGGAACATGCACATATGCAGTGATGCCAAATACCTTCAAGTGTGAAATATCAGGCTTATGACCATAGAACCTCTCATATGGAGTTACATCATGAATCCCTGCTGTAGGAGTTCTATTTAGCACATAGACAGTAGTCACTATTGCTTCAGCCCAATAACCATTTGGCAAAATCTTCTCATTCATCATAGCTCTTACCGATTCCATCAGTACCCTATTTTTCCTTTTTGCTACACCATTTTGCTGCGGTGTATAGCTAGAAGTTAATTGTCTTCTGATCCCATGTTTAGCAAGGTGCATGTCAAAGTAATTAGAGACACATTTTCCACCTCCATCTGATCTAAGACATGAAATTTTATAGCTCAACTCATTTTTAGCATGCTTCTTGAAGTCCTTGAATGCATCAAACACATCGTCCTTATGTTTCAGTATGTAAAGCCAAGTATACCTGCTGAAATCATCAATGAAGGATACATAGTAACGAGCACCACCAAATGAAGCATTATGAGATGGACTCCATACATATGAATGTACCAATTATAAGGGTCGTGAGCTATTCTATACATGTCTCATAAATGGAAATCGTGCTTGCTTTCCAAACTGTCATGCATCACATACATGTCTAATGTCATGATACTTGAACTTTGGTAGTCCTATGCAGCACAATCTCCTTTTGCTGCATAGATTTTAGCTTTTGTACATTCACATGGCCAATCCTCTTATGCCATATCTCAACATCCCGTATAGCACCATCATCATGTGCAAATACGACTTCTTTCAATTCTGAAATTGACGCATCAAGAGTAAACATTCTGGCATCTCTTTGGCCTTTAGCAATCAATTTGCAGTCATTATCATATTCTTCAACAAAGCATCCATATCTATTAAATCTCACCTGCAGATTTTATTTTGCCATTTGTCCAATTGACAAAAGATTCTTGGTTATTTTAGATACATGTAGTACGTCATGCATGCTCTTTTTCTTGCCATCAGGCATCAACAATGGAACAATTCTTGTGTGTTGAATGTCATGTTGGGTGTCCTCCCCAGTACACACATAACCATGTGAACATGCAACCATCTCATCAAACCATTCTCCATGGGGTGTCATATGATTTGAAGCCCCTAAATCAATGTGCCATCTCTCATCTCTGTTCTACCTAGATGCATTCGTAGACACATGTTGCATGGCAAACAACCTGTCAATCTGCTCATCATGAGCACCGCTAGAAGATGCATAGTGCCCATGTTGTTTTCACTTTGCCTTCATATCTCCATGCTTCTTGTAACAATCCTTTGCAATGTGTCTATATCTATCGCAATAATGACAATCCTTATCTCTGTTTGACTAATCATTTGATTTCCATGAACGAGATCCACCACCTCTACCATGGGGTGATCTCTCCCTGCCTCTAAAGCTGCCAGATCCATGCTGGCCATGTGTATTTGTGCCATGCCATGCATTCTACTGATGCTATCCATAAGCATTTCGAGTGTCTCCTCGACCTCGAAAAGAGCCATGTCCTCTGCCACCTCTACCACGCTGGCTAGAGTAAAGAATAGTGTCTCTACTTTGAGACGTACTAGAATTTGTATTCATCCCAAGCTTAACTTCCTCATGCAGCAACAAAGCAATCAGCTCATCCCAATCAAGGGATTCAAATCTTACAGAAATAGACGTATCAAATGCTTTATACTCTTTGCCAAGTCCATTCAATGTCACTGCAATCATATCATCCTCAAACGCTAAAGATCCAATAGTGGCAAGCTGATCCGCTATGTTCTTAATCTCTGTAGTGTAGGCATGAATGCTTCTGCCATTCCTAGACATGTTATTAAACTATTGCTTTAGCTGAATCTTTCTTGCATGTGCTACATTTCCATAATTCTTCATGAGTATATCCCATGCATCCTTTGGAGCACTGCATCAAGTAATCTGTATAACCATAGTATCTGATATACATAAGGAAAACCAATGTAACACCTTGCATGCTCTCTCAGTCCATAGCTTATGAGCCATTTTTTTATCATTTGTCGGACTCCTTTCATGCATTTCAGGTTTAGCCTCATCACATGTACATAAGTCCCAATAACCTCTGCCAACCAAAAAAATCTTCATATGGAACTTCCATAAAGCAAAATTTTTGTTATCCAACTTCTCTCCCACAATTTGAGCCATATTGTCAGTGCCTTGAGCATTTGCCATAGTTACAGCATAGGTATTCAGTGATGTATACAACCTGTAAGTATCTGACTCCTTTTCCTATAATTTAGGACCAGTTTCCTGCTTTTCAAGACAGTTTCTTGCAATTCAGGACAGTTTTCCTGACAACTTTCTTGCTATAAACTGTATTTCAACAATGAAAAAACATAGCCAACTGAGAATAAACCAAGATAAAATCAATTCAAAACATTCTATGGTAGTCGCAAAAACATCCCAGCAACAAACTATGTCCATACAAGTACCAATTTTTATATTGTGTGCAAGTAGCAGTACCAAATACAGCCAGCCCACTGCTATAACCAACAGTATTTTCTATGTTAAAAAAAGAGTATTCAAACCTCAAAATAGCCCCAAAACATCTCATTCATTTTCCACTCTATGCAGGAGTTGATACATGTCCAATCGGTCGGAATATATTGCATGTATGTCAAGTGAAGATGATAGGTATCCTTCCTGCAGACAATAATTAGTCAATACCTTGGTATAACCAGCAACAAATCAGATCAAAATTTGGACTTTCAGCACTCACTATGGGAGCTTTCACTCAACCGCCAAGGCCCACAAACTGCTTATTGTTTCAAGCATTCCAAGTCGAGCACTAATGGCTACCTCTCACATAGCCGATACGCCATCCATATCTACGGGTGTAGTGAGCTTACCTCCATGCCAATCAAGTTACCTCCTCTCTCGTGCACTCCGATAGCTCCATGATTCAAGTGCAAGCTTTAAGCAAGCTCCATCCTCAAGCTCCACGCTCCAAGCTCCATCACTGCGAGCAAGAGAAGAGAAGAGAAGAGAAGAGAAGAGAAGAGAAGAAGAGAGGAGAAGATGGAGAGTTTCTCCTCTCTGGTCCCTCACCCTCACACACTCACTCCCTCACACTCTCACACTCCCTCTCTCAAGCACAAGCTCAAGCAAGCAAGAAGAAGAAGAGGAGAGCCGCTTTTGGTCATACACAAGAATGAGCTTCTCATTCACTTTTCAACTTTATATACAAAACCCTAAATCCCTTTTGGGCAGTCATCCCCTTATCCCCTTTTTTACATGGCCGGACCCTAAATCCCTTTTGGGCAGTCATCCCCTTATCCCCTTTTTTACATGGCCTAGGCCCGTTTTCCCATTGTCCTTCTATCTTCCTAGCTTCCTTTCCACCACCCGTCTACATTTACAAATTGCTCGGCGCTCCTTGAATTAAACCATGATACGCTTGCACTCTTTTACAAAAGTATTGACTTGCGCTTTTCCTTGTGCGCCTTGTTCCCTTATTTAGGACTTTTCTGTGCTTCTTGTGTTTCTAGATTTTTCTTGGCATGCCTGCGTCTTCTGTTTCACTTTGCCTTGGCCTTTGTCTTTTGCTTTATCTTTTCCAGATTTTCCACCTTGTTCATCTAAGGGTTAACATTACCCCCCTCCTAGACGAGTGTCAGTTCCATGGCACTCACCGTCGTAGGTAGCAGGCTTTGGCATGCACAGAAGACGTGGGTGAAAGGGACATCGATGGTTGCCATGGAGGAGTGTTGGTGGTGGTGTGGGGGAAGGTCGTTGAGGGCACATTGGTGGCCTAGATGGCTAGTGGTAGGGTTGTGGGAGTTGGTGGTAGGGCTGTTTTTTGTTGGGGATTGGACTGATGGCCAGCACAAGTGTTGGTTTGTTGGGGATTCGGCACGTGACGATTCTTTGACAAGCTTGTAGGATGATAAAGGATAAGAGTACAGAGTTGGGTGTCGATGAAGAGCGAATGACACTTTTGTTGGAGTCTTCAATACCTGCAATTGAAAACCTCTCATAGGTGGTCTCTCCCTAGGGGTAGTGCTAGTCTTCCCTATCGTGCACAAGACATAGTTCAATTAGTTTGAGAGACAAGTTGAACTCTAAGCAAGCTGAGAGTATTGTCCTGCACTTAAGGACCCAAACTGTGTATATATTTCACTGCAGATATTATGTGAGTGCGCGTGCATACTTAGATATTACGTAGTTAGAAGACTGTGGCTGGTTTCTCGTAACAATGTGTGGATGAAGCAAAGGTGTCCATGTTGAGAAGAAGTAGACGTGAAGGTGTATGCAACATCCTTTTCATTGTGACTGCACGATGTAACATAATTGAACACATGGACACTGCATTGTTGGTAGCTGGTAGATATTGGACCTGTGTGATGAGGATAGTGTACTTTTCATGGCCATTCGTGCGGTGCTTACCACAATTGATTGCAATGTTATTAAGGCAGAGTGTAAGAGGGAATTGTGCAAATGGGTCAAGGTGACAGATCTAACCATAGGCGAGACAAGCTCCCTAGGATTTCCTGCCCTTGATGTGCCCTGAACAATTGTGGGTGATGCTAAAGGGCTAGGGGATTAGGGACGGAGCCAACTGACCAAGGTCAGTGGACATACCTAATTTGAGGACCCCTAGGTGTTGTTCTGTGATTGTGGGTGCTTCGTATCTTTTCATTTTTTTCTTTTCTTTTTTTTTCCTTTTTCGTTTTCTATTTTGTTTCTTTTTCTTGTGCTTTTTTCTTTCTTTATTTCTTTCTCTTATCTTTTCTCCTTTTTTTTTTGGACTTGCCTGAGTACAATCATTGCAATGTGTTGAAGCTATCAGCCTTTCAATGGTTTGGGAAATGTCAAGCTTCGAAGGCTCAAGAAATGGATATTACAGTGATGATTGTGCCCTACCCTCACTGTTAGAGAAGTAGTTGTTGAGATGGGGAGATACACTTGAGATATTGCAAACCTCTTTGCGACATGCGATGTCGGTACAATTGAGGTAACAACTGTTGTTAGCCAACTGTAGAACTTGACCCAGAAAGAGAGCATAGCCCATGACTATGCTTGGAGTCATGCGATGTGGGCACTCGCAAGGGTGATTTTTCACTTTCGGCAGCGTGGCTTTGTCGCGGTTCTTTGTGATGTTGGTGGTCTTGTGGTAACTTGGGCATTGAACATGTTTGCCCGAAGACCTATGTCATCCTGCATCCACTTGTCACTTCATGAGAGTATATGCAAGTTGCATGCGTCAAGTACAATGAAAAAATACAATCATGTCAAGATATTACTCTTTAAAAATCCTATGATGCTGACTGCGATGCCTATTCCAGTGCTTGTTAAAGACGTGGCATATATTAGCAATAGGTAAGGGAAGTGTGTACAAGTGGGGAGCCTGCCCCTTTAACCATTTAAAGTCAAAAAGTTACGGCAGGATGGCCTTTGTTAAGTTGCTTATATATCATAGGGGCTACTCGATTTGCATGAGGCGGGGTGAGTCCGGGTGGTTAGGCGACTAAGGCTCTGCTGATGAGGGGCTCCTGTGAGATTGGGCAGGGAAGATGTCGGCCGGGACCTGAATGGTATAGTCTCTGGCTGCCACCATTTCCAAAATGCTTTTGAACAATGCATCGAATTCTTCATTGTCTCGAGCTACCCTTTCTGCCTTTGAGCACTTGGTGCCCGAGCATCTGTTGGGGGCTCGCGCAACCGGTGTTGCCACGCCTTGTGTGCTTCTTTGAGCTTCTATTCCCCTGGCCTAGGGATTTTTTGGCCTACGTCCGGGGCAGTGTCACTTGGGACCTCATTTCTTTGCATACCTTTTGAGGCTAGGCACGTAGCACACCAACGAAGGAGCCTGTGCTACATGTTCCCTTCGACGACAGAGAGTGTGTTTGCAAGCTAGCTACCCTGGGTGCTCCATGTCTTCCACGTAGGGGGGCCTGCAAAATGCGAACCAAGGATTGGGCCTTGATACAGGATAAAACCATTCACATGGAGGGGATTATAGTGTGGGTTATAAAGTGCATATGATGAGGAGGGGAGAGATGAGGCATGCAATGTTTGTTGTAGAGGGATAGCCCCCCATGATGATGTTCATTTTTCCTCCAGCCAATAGCAGACCTTGGCTTATGTTAAGTTGCATGGATTGGTTGTCATGGAGTGGGGCAGGGCTTATCCTCGGAAGGATAGACCGGAAAGGGGGAAAGGTGTACATGAAGGGATAGTACCCTATCTACACCCTCAGAGATGTTGGTCAAGGCTTCCTATGGTGGTAATGATGGTTGCATGCCCTCCATCTGGAAGCGGAAATGGTCACACAACTTCTAAATGTGTGGTGAGAGGACCTGAGGAGCTTAGCGTGTTGAACACAACTCTTCTCCCTGTGCTTGACTACCATTGCTTGTGTGTGTTGATATTGTCTATACAGGGTCACAAATTTTATTGTTTATTTATGTACGTATTTACAAATCCTTGTCACATCACGAGGGTAAAAGCCAATTGTAGGACTCCAGATTGTACTAGAGTGTGGCACATGCATCTAGTACTCGTGGCAGCTTATTCAATACCGATAGGTATTTTGCAACATCGAGTAGCATGGAACCTTGTCCGAGTCTACTAGCAACATGTAACTCCTCCTTAGTGAGAACCTTATCAAACAGAGAGTTCTCTTGGCTAGGTTCAGCAAAGTCTGTACCCCGAATGGCAATCAGCACTCGAAAGGAAGTTGGTGCCACATAGGTTGGGTCTAGTTGAGACCACCACATTGGCCAATCGCTCCTCTAAGACTATCATGATCTAGGCTCCTAGTTCGGCCATTGCAATGCGGTTTTCACACCAACATTGTTCAAATTGACTTTGACCCTCTGATAGACTCTTTAGTTGCTTTATCTCTAAGAGGTTTGGTTGGCAGAGCACATCATTGAATGTGACAGTTAAGCGTAGTTCATCGACTTCCTCATCTGAGATGAGTCACATGCGTTCATACAGGAGCCTGTTATAGTGCTCGTCAAGATGTTCTTGCTCTTCCCAGGATAAGGGAAATGGCAAGTATTCTTCAAGCTGCTCTTTAGGAAATGCACCCATGTCTGCTAGGACATAGACACGTGCAAACACTTTGAGCTTAGCATCCAACTCGGTTAAGCATTCTGTGACACTTCTATGTTCAACGAGGGCTTGCTCGGTTGCTATCTCATGCAAGGTTCTAGGAGTTTGCCTGGGCTTTAGCATAGCTGGAGGCTCAGGCCTAGACGAGCAGATTTGGCCAACGCTAGGATTTCTTTTCCATGTTTCTCCTGAGGCTTCGTTATTGCGTCATGGTTCTCCTTGGATGTGACTGGTATAGATTTGTCACCCTGTTGTTACAGCGTTGTATCCATTCTTGATTGGTCAATGTGAGTTCTGTTGTCAGTGGATTGAGTGTTGCAAGCAACGGTTGATGGTAACGACTGCTTTGATTTTTCAGAGCACATGGATGTGTCAGAGGTTTCACCGCTATTAGGAGAGGCATCAATTGGTTCAGTGGTGGATGGACTCGATATTTTATTCCTCAACTCTCCACAGTGCTCTTCGTTTCAATGTTCTTGGGGTCCACAACCACCTACAACTGTTGTTGTTTTCGTTGTTTTCTCCTCTTTTTCTTGGTCAGTGAAGGTGTATCTCTCAACGACTCACAACCCTGGACCGGGTCAACTATTGATGTGCTTGGTTGGGCCTCAACATTCTCTTTCTCTAGTGTGTCCTTATGGGACATAGCCGTGGTTGGGTCAACCATTGATGTGCTGCCTCAGCATTCTCTTTCTCTAGTGTGTCCTTATGGGACATAGCCGTGGCCTGCTGAATAGCCTCGCCAGGTTGTGATTGTACAACTGTCTCCCTTTTCAGAGAATCTAGCTCTTCAGTCAATTCCCTTGTGTTTAACTCCTCCAGCCTAGGCTTTAGGCACTTTGGAAGTGCTGGAGTTGTCAAGGAAGTTGGTTGCGACACCTTCTCCACAGGTAAACTACTAAGGACACGTTCCACAAGGGGCATTGTCACGGCCAAGGGCTGTCTGATGTGATCCCTGATTGGAAGTAGTAGTGGGTAGTCTAGTGGGCTGGCTACCCTTGGTGGATTGTGGTGTCAAGTCCCTAGGGCGATCAAAAGTGGTCGTGTCTTTTGTTGCCCTTTGAGCATTCATCTGTGTAGATCGAGCATGAGTTGATCTAGTCACATTAGGTTGCTCAGGCATATCCTTGGGCTCAGAGCTACGGATGGTGTCATGTCCCACCTCTTGGAAATTTGGAAGCTTAGATGGAGATAGAGATTGGGATTGAGCAATCGCCCTTGACGACTGCTGTAGTACTTCCTGTGTCCATTTGAAAAAAGAGTGTGTAGGAGATCTAGGACTCTTATGTGGACTTGGCACTGGCTAAATGATTTGCTCGATGCTATTAGATGATTGTGCTATTTTCTTTGTTGAGAAATTAGCCTTCTCACGAGCAGCGTTGTGCCTCTGGTGCTCATTATCCTCGTAGGAAGTCAAAAGCTCCTTGAGCACTAATGGTCTTTGTGCACGCTCAATGGTTACATATGACATCTGCTTATTAAGCATGCTAGGCTGAGGCTCTTCCTTTCAAACACTCATGTTTGGTTTCTTGCCTCGAGACCTAGAGTTTCTCTTAGGTTTCCTCTTGTGCCTCGTTGCTTTTGGTGCAATCTGGTCTTCAGTTAATAGAGGTGGTTTAGCAGGGGGTTTTGGTATCCAAATCCATCGGTTACCTGCGTAATACCCTTGAGCACGTAGCAACGCTTTGGATATCCATCTTGACATTGTATTGGCTCTCCATCGATGCCTTTGTCTATAAGGCTTGGGCTTCTTTTGATGCCAGGAGGCATATTCCACGGTGGATTCCGTGCCACGGTGGATTCCGTGAGGTTTTACGGTGGATTCCGTAAACTTAGATGACCGGGGCTCATACACAAAGAGGATTCTTTGTGCGAGAAGTTGATGGGGACGCCTGTCCTTTTCGGGCGTTTCATTAATTTAGTGTGTACATGGGTGATTCCATAGCGGGTGATTCCGCAAAATGCATATTAAATTAATAAACGTTTATGAGTTTAGAGTGCGCACTCATAATAAATTAAGGTTAGGATTTATTTCTAACCAGTTGATTTATTTATGTAGCTGAAGACTGCTAGGTATTCACTTTTGTTGGTTTAATTGTATTATTTTACTAACGATTGTGAATGCTTCAGTTGATGTGTAGAGATAGCAGCAGTGGCGGAGGAAAGCATTGGAGTTTAGCAAGTATTCGACCTTTGGACTATATTTTGATAGGCGCCACGCCTATATTTTGTTATGTCTATTGAGACATTGATTATTGATTATTATTTTGTATGCGCCTATGCGCACGGATATGTTATTTCTATTTGGACATTGAGACTGGGCGTGCCAGACTCTATGGGCACCGTCCATTAGCTTTATTTTCCTATTTTTGTAGAAACAAACTCAAAAGCTAAAAGCTTGTCATATTTTTGTAAATTGGGCTATTATTGAGCATGAAGATTGAAATATACATAAAATACATGCTTTGTGAAGCGCTCACACAAGGCATGGGGGAGATTGAACCCAATTTGTCTCTTGCCTCTTGTCGTGCATGCTTTTACATTGTTTTTTGTGCAAAAAGGTAGAGTTCATTGTTCTTGGGGACCTTCCGGGATTCACCACGTGAGCATTATGCGTCCGATCTGCGCACCATCTTTTGGGGTCTTCTACGATATTTGTAAGTCCAAAGCCCATCCTTGGCATTGCCTCTCTTATTTCAGGCATGGCCTCACTCACTGGTTCTCGTTGTTTGACTTGTGCTTGTATCAACTCTTCCAACAAGTCCTTGATCTCGTTAGTAGGCTTGACTGTTATGTCAGTACCTTCCTTGCCCAAGTCCTTGCTCTCGTTTATAGGCTTAATTGTTATGTCAGCACCTTCCTTGCCTTTCCCTCGAGATTCGATGAGGTCACCCTTACTAAAGGTTGCGACTATCCTCACTCTCGGTAGTGTCAAGTGTATCCTCTGTGCTATGTAGTTCGCCTCACACTTGGTCTCCCTTTTGAAGGGTCTTCCTAGGAGGGTTTCCTTTCCACAGCTAGCACTATTTGGAGGAACATGAAATATGATAGGCAAGCTTTCAGTTTCAATTGTCGCAAGGATTCTTCACTTCCCTATGAGTGCTTGCGGGTGTCCCCCGTAAGGACTAAGAGTTGCATTAATCGGTGTGAGCTTTGGTTGGCCTAGTAGGGTCCATGCTTCATAGGTCAAGATATTAAAATCTAATCCTTCATCAATCAAAGCATCGATAGTGTGCTCTCTTTTTGCAGTGAGTTTGACCCTAAGATAAGCAGATGGTACTATGTCTTCGTCTTCCGGGTCTTGGCTTGTAAATTTAAGCCTTTTGACAATTACCCTTGAGTCCCCAACTGCACGACTAGATGTGGATTCTCCACTGATGTCTTGGATCGTCAGTGCAGTGCTATTCAAGGAGGATCTATCGTCAAGACTATCATATCTAGTCATTCTCTCTATTGTAGCTTGATGTTGTTGCTTTCTGCTTTGACTAGATGCAGTTTGAATGCAACACGTATGTGTTTTTGTAGTGTGGCCTTTTTGCCCTTGTTGGCTAGATTGACCCATTGAGATTCTAGGGTCTCTGTTTATCTCTGTTCGGGTATGGGCTTTTGGTTGCTCTTTTGCAAGTGATAATCCATGCTCGTGTAGAGCCATTACTACACTAGGGTCTAATTTGGAGGACCTATCACAACGCGCATTTTCTCTCAAACCTACTTGGGGGAGGTGCGGAGGGGGCAAAGTCCCCTGTGCGGGGGTTTGGAGGGGCAGTCCCCCCAGCCGGCAAGGCCATTACGATAAACACCATGCACAATTTGGAGGATCGTTTATAGCCAAATTTTGGACCACTTGCTCTAAGTTTCAGCCCAGTGATGGATCTGTGATGTGCCTTTAGCTCTACGTAGCCTTTGGGGTCAATTTCGAGGTTTAGATGCGTCTAAATTTGTGTTCTAGATACTTGTCCGATTTTGACAGTTTTCTGTCCGATTCTCAAATGTCTGATTTTTAGGAGTCCGATTATCAAAATCAAACGTCCAATTTTGGGTTGGTCCAATAGATCCAGCGGTCCGATTTCGGTCATGCCCGAGTTCTGGAATCGGACGTCCGATTTTTCGATTCTAAACTCGTTCGATTCCTTGCATTTGATTTTCGTGTGTCTGATCCTAAAGTCCAATTTTCAGTGTGTCTGATTTTTAGGGTCTGAGTATCTGATTTTGAGACTGGGTCCGATTCACGCAGTGGTTTGATTCTGGAAATCGGATTAGATAGGGTGGTCCGATTCTAGCAGTCGGACGGTCCGACCCCGAAATTGAATGGTCCGATTTTGGGAATCGGACTGGAAAAGTGGTTTGATTTTTGGAGCGGTCTGATTTTGGGAGTTGGATTGGGAAAGTGTTCCGATTTTCGGAGCAGTCCGATTCTAGGACTCGGACAGGCTGGTCCGACGGCGCGAACGACGGCCCGCGGGTTGCGTGCGATGCTTCAAGGTCAGCGCCTACTCCACAGAATCATGCCATGCCTTTCAAATAGATGCAAAGCAATACAAGGAGATGCCAAACTTACCTAGAATCACTGTGGCACTTGAATCAATCAACGCTTCAATGATCTCCTCGTTGCTCTCTCTCTCTCTCTCCCTGGCTCTCAAGCTCACTCTCTTCTCAGAAGGCAGGATGTCAAATGTGGTCTTCCTGGTTCCCTGGGCCTCTTATTGCCCCATCCCAGCCTACTGTAACCTCATAAATTAATCCCTCATACTCTTCCAGCCAGAAATCTGAATCTGTTCCCCTATTTCCCTGTTTCAGCCTGTTATACAGCAACAAAAAACCCTACTCGTTACTCCAATGTTTTGCTCCTATCCTTCCTAAATGCAAGAAAAAATTATAAGATAAAAACTTACACTACTCCATTATGCTTTCCTAAGTCCAAAACAACAAAAACCTACTTTCTAAGGAGATCGAATACCTCTTCAAACTTCCTCGCTTCCTACCTATCTACCTCAAGCACCGGTTTGGGGAAAACCCTACTTCAATGCTCGATTCGAAGCACGCAAGAGCTCAAGGCTTGAATCCGTTGGTCTCGGCAACAACAGAACCAAAATGTGGGAGCCTTCTCTCAACCGCTAAGACCCACAGACTACTTATTGTTTCAAGCGTTCCAAGCCGAGCACTAATGGCTACCTCTCACATAGCCGACGCACCATCCATATCTATGAGTGTAGTGAGCTTACCTCCATGCTGATCGAGTTACCTCCTCTCCCACGCACTCCGATAGCTCCACGATTCAAGTGCAAGCTTCAAGCAAGCTCCATCCTCAAGCTCCACGCTCCAAGCTCCATCACCGTGAGCAAGACAAGAGAACAGAACAGAACAGAAGAAGAGAGGAGAAGATGGAGAGCTTCTCCTCCCCGGTCCCTCACCCTCACACACTCACTCCTTCACACTCTCACACTCCCTCTCTCAAGCACAAGCTCAAGCAAGCAAGAAGAAGAAGAAGAAGAAGAAGAAGAGGAGAGCCACTTTTGGTCACACACAAGAATGAGCTTCTCATTCACTTTTCAACTTTATATACAAAACCCTAAATCCCTTTTGGGCGGTCATCCCCTTATCCCCTTTTTTACATGGCTGCCCGTGGCCTAGGCCCTTTTTCCCATTGTCCTTCTATCTTCTTAGCTTACTTTCCACCGCTCGTCTACATTTACAAATTGCACGGGTGAGAGCCCAGTGCTCCTTGAATTAGATCATGATGCGCTTGCGCTCTTTTACAAAAGTATTGACTTGCGCTTTTCCTTGTGCGCCTTGTTCCCTTATTTAGGACTTTTTGCGCTTCTTGTGTTTCTAGATTTTTCTTGGTGTGCCTTCATCTTCCGTTTCACTTTGCCTTGGCCTTTGTCTTCTGCTTTAGCTTTTCCAGATTTTCCACCTTGTTCGTCTGAGGGTTAACACTCACAATATCCCAAAAAGCATCTACCACACTCGTGGTATGATCCAAGCATTTGTCATTAGCATATAAGCATCACAATTACTTCAACCTTGTAGGTATATTGTTTCTAAATTCAGGACAACAACCAGCTCACTGTTTCTAGTCTGCAAATAAGCCTCAAAACTAAGCATTTAACCCTCCAATATCATGATCAAATGCATGATAATAAGGGCATATACATTGTTAGGATGAAAGTGCCCTAGAATCACCTATTGTTTACTGCATGACATTTTCTTTAGATCTGATGTCTTGATGGCAAATGGCCACTACAAGCCTTCAGGCTTCAAGCATTCATGCTTTGATACCATGTTGGAAGAGGGAGAGAGACAGAGTGGAGCGGAAGATGAGCCTCAACTCATTGTTGTTCTTTTTCCATTATTCTTCCATCATACAAATTGAAAGAGACTTACACACATAGGTATAACTAACCAAGACTAACTGTAGTTAAGTCACTGATTACACTAACTTATTGAACATCACACATGTGTATAGTTGTATCCATCTAATGTTAGTACACACATAAAGATACATTGACTAAAGAGTAATGGGAGCTTGATATTCTAACACCTCAAACTCAACAACCATATGAGAAAAGCCAAAAATATCCCTGCAAGTGGTTAGCAAGCATTTCAAACTATCCGAGTAGCAAACACATTAGGATCCATCTTACATCACCTAGTCTATATCTTCCCCAATCTATGTACATGACCATAATATCATCCCAAGTGTTGAGATGCTACATGACTAAATAGATAGATCTCTATCCAAGCTCTAGAGTCTTCTAACTAATAGATTGTAAGACAATTGTACATACCCTAAGCATATAGGTCTAGATTAGAAACCATCTTCAAATTCATGTAATGAGAGCTTGTAACTAGTGGGACATATGGGAATTATGGGAAAAATACCAGCCACACCAATGGTATTTAAGGCATAAGAGGGTTAGGTTAGTCATCATGAATTAATCAAGAAATTCTCTCTTCACCTTCACAGCTTCCATGGCTTCCTTCCTTTTCTTTCTCTCTTTCTATCTTTCTATCTCTTCTTCCAATATTTCTCTCTCCTCATCACTCTCTTTCTCTCTCTTCTACACTCCTTTCTCTTAGGTCTTGTTAAGTTCACTTCATTATAGTTGGTATCAGAGCCTTGATCTTTGATCCTTCTTCTCTCTCTCCTTCCCTTAGATTTAGTTTGTTTTCAGTACCCTAGTTACTCAGATATAGCTTAGGACTAATTTATAGGGTATTATAGCACCCTATATTTCCCTTCTATGTTCTTGCTTGGTCTCATTATGGCCAATGATTCTCGTGATAGTACTATCTTCAATGTTGAGAAATTGGATGAGACCAACTATAGCTATTGAAAGACCAAGATATGACAAGTTTTAGTGCAAAAATTGAAGGTTAGACCACTCAAAAATAGAGGTGCCAAACTTGAAAAAATTGTGGTCAAGGATTGGAATGTACTAGATGAACTATGCAAGTCCACAATCATTTTATCACTCTCTAAGCAAATTCACAACAATGTTGTAATTGAAAATTAGACTACATATGAGATTTGGATACAGATTAAGAATCTTTATGACAAGTAGAGTGAAACAATTGATGCACCTTCACATAAAGGAAGGACTTCTATGTTTGTATACTTAAATGCGTTTCACTCCATCATTAGCCATTTTGCTTCGTAGGCGATTGAGTTCAAGGATACTTTGCATCCTTTATTTTTTCTTGGTACTCTACTTGAGTCATGGGACACTTTCTGAATGGCTCTCTATGCTAAGGATAGGCTGAAATTATAGGATGTTGAGAGTGCCCTTTTGACAAAAGAGGTGAACATAAAGAATTGGATGCTTCCTTACGTCAGTTGCATTGAATTTGAGAGGCTGGCAGGATGGAAATGGCCATGGTAGAGACTCTAATAGGTCTCAGTCTAGGAGTAAGTCCTATGTTTGTAAGTCTAGTCTTGTCATTATTGTGGGAAAGCATGTCATATTTAGCCATAGTGCGATAAAATGCACAAAGAAAAGTGCAAGGAAAGGTAATGGTAAAGTGAAGAAAAAAAACTATGATCACAGCATTGTGTCTAGCAAGTCTAGTATCAATATTGAGGAGATTAATGTGATGTAGCCTAATATATCTGATGATCTTATCTTGGTAGCTTCTTCTTTGGATGCTTCACGACTGTTTTATCAATATATACTTAGTGTTAGTTGATATATTCAGGGGCTTGCTTTCATGTGACCTCTCATAGAGAGAGGTTTCACTCCTATTGTAATATGATTGGATTTGTTTGTTTGGGTAATGACTTGGCATTGGAGATAGTTGGTATTGGTGATGTCCAATTGTGTTTTGGTTCAAGTAGCATGTTCAATCTTCATGATGTATATCATATACCGGCTCCCATGAAGAGCACCTTGAATGATGCAGGTTGTGTTGTCTCTTTTTGTGATTCTTTGTGGAAGATTATATGTGGAAATCTTGTTATTGCACATGGTGCTAAGTCTAGTACCCTCTATCCTTTGCTTATATCTAGGTCAATTTAGCATGTTTTGGCTATGGTTGTAGTTCCACATGTATCTCTTTGGCATCATTTGCTTGAGCACATATCTTTAAAAGGGATGAAAATGCTTACCTTTGCATTATCTTCCACCCTTAAACTATAAGTATTTTGAGTCTTGTGATCATTGTTTATATGGCAAGTAGACATGTAGTACATATAAGAATTCTAGTACCCTCTATCCTTTGCTTGTATCTAGGTCAATTTAGCATGTTTTGGCTATGGTTGTAGTTCCACATGTATCTCTTTGGCATCATTTCCTTGAGCACATATCTTTAAAAGGAATGAAAATGCTTACCTTTGCATTATCTTCCACCCTTAAACTATAAGTATTTTGAGTCTTGTGATCATTGTTTATATGGCAAGTAGACATGTAGTACATATAAGAAGTCTGGCATGAAGTGCATGGGTCTCATTCAGATGTGTTGAGAAATAAGACATAGCCTAAGCCTTATCCTATGGCTGTATTAAGTAAGTGTGTGAGAGGTTGTTTAAAGTGTCCTAAAGGTCAAAGTATTTATCACTTTGTAAGATACTGAACGTGCCTACCTAATGGCTATTCGAGCACGTTTCTAGCGGTCCATTGAGAAACGAATCTAAGCATAGTTACCCGGCACTCCCATGGAATGTTCCGGGGTTTGTCGCTTAGGGTTTCCCAAGTCCACCTCGCAACAAAACGTTTGTGGCTGAACCCACTAAGATCAACGTGAAATCGGGGTTCCTAGTGGCCAAGGTCTCCTAATAGTATTCTAGCGTCGAATCCTAGACATCCTACTTTACGTAGAAATACCCAAGCCGAAGTAGACCCATGCCACACTTGGTTCAAAGAGAATGCAAAACAAGAGGGATGCACCGCTCAACCTCTCTGCCCATAGGGCATAGTCCCATTGCGATCCCCTAAAACAGCATGAATTGGGTTCTCACCTAGTATTACCTAAAGTTCGTACGACTATAGAACCTTGTGAGAAGCCTCCCAACTCTCTGGGACCACCCTTCCATAGGATGGACTCCTCAGGGGTTCCGCCCACCCGCTTCCCTCAATGGCGTTCTTTTGTTATCTAATTAGGTCCTATCACATTTATGTGTGACATTTAAAATCAGTTTCCTTAATTAAGCCTTTTAGGGAACATGGTTCATTCACGTAACTTATGGCACTGACACGAAAAAAAGGTTCAAACAAGTTCCTTAGAAGTAAACTTTATATTAGCATCTTAACTGAAATACAAATCTTGTCCAAAAAGGACGAACTCGGCAATCCATGAGGATGCACCTTATTTCCTCCAAGATTCCGCCCTTGCACTAGTTAGAGGGCCTCGAGAATCTATCTCAAGTCACATAGATCATTTGAGTAGGTCCAGAAAAGGCAGGGAATTTATAGCCAAAGCCTCCCTAGCATCTAAACGTCCTCCTACATTCAAACTAACCCACGGAGAGACCTCTCATGGCAGGTTTGGTTCACGTTCTCGTCATGGTTATTTGGAACCCCCTTAGCTAGGGTTGGCGGTCAGCTAAGAGTAACTTGGTGCGCCCTCCATGAAATTCAAACCGATTCATTATTCAAATTTCTTTTGTGAGTTTGTATCATATATTCTTTTCATAGACATTGAATCTAGTATTACAAGAACAAACAACAATGAAGGTGAGTGTTTGGATATCTGCTAAGGTGGCGTCCTCGTCTTAAATGCTTACTGTTGCCCTTATTGGGTCTTTCTTGCCTTGGCATCATTTTACATCATCTTCCGAGGGATAGAGAATACCCTCCTTCCGACCTCTCTTCTATGTATTAGGGGTGAGCAATTACGTATTAGTTTCGAATGATAGCTTCCCTAGGTTACTATCCTTTGGATCTTATCTTAAGATCTCGGTCTAGGTGTTGGGGGTAAAGGCGCCTCCGCCGTGCCGCCCCGTGTATTACTACACTGACAGTACCCGCCACTGCACACTGCAGGTGGCGGGCGCCCGTCACGTCACTTTATTCTTTATTCTTTTAGTGTCAGTTTGAATAAAGGAAGGCCTGGTCACACATTGTGACTGTTGGAGTTCCCATTTCTTGTCTCTCTCTTTCTTGCTCTTGCTCTCCCGCCATAGCTCGCGTGCAAGCTTCGATCCTTCTCACCTTTCAACTGGTATCAGAGCTTGGCATTCTCTTGCTCGAGCTCGGCTCGGTGCTTCTCTACCTTCGCATCAACTCCCTTCACGCATTGGATCTCCATCCCGGCAGCCATATCCGATCTCCCCGAGCTCCCGTCACTCCCCGGCTTCCCGAGCACCTTCCCAGCCTATTGAGGCACCTTCAAGGCATTGATACTGAGGTATTTGATCATTCTTTCAGGGTTTTATTTCAGTCTACAGGTTGCAAACAGCAAGGGCAGCCATGGCTTCAAACCCTTGAAGCTTATTCCCCTCATATTGTGCCTTACACCTATCAAGGCTCAAAGAGGCTTGTTATAGGCCTTTGATAGGCCCTTCTTGAGCCCCCCATTACCCCCTTTTCAGCCCATGTGGAGCAGCAGCAAGTTTAGCACCAACAGGGCAGATTGCATTATTTTTTTCCAGGCTGTGAGCACTCATCTACTTCAGCTCCACACTTGGCCATTGCTTCTTGCTCTCTACCTTGATCAAGAGGGCTATAGACTTCATGTTTGATGTCATTCAAGCTTTGGGCATTGGTCTTGATCATTCGGGGCTGATTTCTTCAGATTTGGGACTGTTATAAACTGTCATAACAGGCTGAAAACAGGGCAGCACCATTGGCATTAGCATTTGTTGCTTATACTCCATTCCGGTTGTGTTATTTGATGCCCGTATGCGGTCTACATGATGCCTAGTGCCTTGGGAATGTATGCACATGATTATGCCATGATTTTGGCTTGAAATATTGGCTGATTTGGGACTGTTATTTACTGTTATACAGTGCTGGAAACAGGGCAGCCACACTTGGCATTGGCATTTGATGCTTATACTCTACTCCAGTTACCTTGTTTGATGCCCGTATGCGGTCTACTTCCTACCCGGATGTATTGGGGATGTATGCATTTGGTTTGACCATGATTTTGGCTTGAATTCGGGGCTGAAATCTACTGTTTAGAACAGTAAATACATGCTGGAATAACAGTGGGCTGAAGGTACTTTACATCCTTTGGCACTTACCTACCGATACCGGATGTATGCTTTGAGCTTTGGCATGATGTCTCTGACATTTGGGGACGACTTGGAGCATATGTATGAGATTATGGGATGCTTTTGAGCTTCACATTAGCTCCGTCTTCACTGGCATTTGGACCGACTTGGCATGCTCGTGGACCGCCTATGCCTCATGTCTCTGCTTGACAGTTAGGCTTTTGCATTACATGCTTTGGTTCGTGACATATGCTATTTGGTTCGTGTATGCCATACCGACATTTGGAGCTTGGATTTGGATGTATTTGAGCATTCCCGGCTTACTTGATCACTGATCTTGGTTGCTATTTGGATGTCATTGAGTTGACCGAGAGCTTATTTGGGCTTATGTATTGCTTCATGGTTAATACGACCGGTGCTTCATGTATGTCATGCTCTCTTGGATGCGCTTGATGCATTGGCAGGGTCACTTATCACTGGTGCTTTCTCTTGGGTTGTTTGAGCTTCTGAGCTCGCTTTGTACGCCTTTTTTGCCAGTGGGAGCATTTTACATGCTTGCTTGACCTTTGACAGTTGCATGCTATTGGAGCACTTACATGTATTTGGAGCAGTTTATGTCTTGAGCAGCTACATACGCATTGAGACTTTGGGATCATACTCCAATCTTTATGGATATGCATTGATGTACTCTTGGTTCACAGGATGCTTATGAGCTGAGTCTCATATTTTGGATCTTTCTCTTTGAGCAGACACCTATTTGTGTCAGGTTTTGGCAGTTACAGGAACACTTTGCCTATAGTGTCTGGGGGTGTGCCTTTCACTGGCAGATGTTATTTTGACATGCTTCGGTGTTGAGATCATGTTCTTTTCACTGTCATTGGCCTTGCTTATGTCCGTTTCATGCCGGCTTTGGACCTAGCATTGTTTGCTTGACATTGGATCCTATTTTGGGACAGTTTGCTCTCTAGACTGCATACCTGCAATTTATTACAGCAAGCAGTTATTGGTGGACTAAGGTGTACTTTTCATGCTGAAATATCCTGATTTGGTGTACGGCACCTAGTACTAAGTGGGCAGCAACTTTTGGCACACTCTGCTCGCCCTCTGGACCCCGTTTTGGTCATTTTTGGGCAGTTTCTGCAGTAAAACAGCAAGCAGTTTTGGACTGTTTGGGCATTTCCAGCCTGCATAATGGCGTCATCTTCGCATGATAGTGCCATCTTTAACATTACAAAGTTGGATGGTACCAACTACTCTTACTGGAAGAGTCAAATATGGCAGGTTTTGGTGCAGAAATCTCAGATTAAGCCACTTCGGTTGAGTGGGGAGCAGCCTGAAACTATGGACCATGATGACTGGCTTGAACTTGATGAGCTATGCAAGTCCACGATTGTATTGTCTCTCACTGAACAGGTACATTATAATGTATTTGAGGAAGCACAGAGTGCATGGGATCTATGGAATAAGATCAAGAATCTTTATGATAAGAAAAGTCCGGCGAGTCAGATGTACTGGTTGAAGCAGCTTATGGATCTGCGCATGAAGGATAATGCGACTATGTCTGCTCACTTGAGCCAGTTCCATGCTATACTGAAGAACCTGACTTCGCAGGATATCACCTTTGGGGAAGAAGTAACTCCTCTTTTCTTGCTTGGGACTCTGAATGAGTCATGGGATGTATTCCGCACTGCCCTATGTGCCTCTAGTGCTACTCTAAAATTGGCAGATGTTGAGAGTGCTCTTCTTCAGGAAGAGGTGAATCGCAAAAACTTGGATGCCTCTCGTGGTAGTCATGCTTTGACAGTTAGAGGCAGGAATGACAGGTATGACCGTGGTAATGGCCGAGGCCGTGACTCGCAGAAGGGTCGGTCTAAATATCGTGGAAAGTCGCGTAGTAAGTCGCGTGGGCGCAACGCTAATGTCACTTGTCATCATTGTGGGAAAAAGGGCCATATCAGACTACAGTGTCATGAGTTGCGCAATGAGAAGCGCAAGGATAAGGGCAAAGAGAAAGTGCAAGAGAAGTCCTCTGATCGCAGCATAGTACCTGCGAAGTCCAGCGTCAAGATTGAAGAAATTAATGTCATGCAGACCAAGAATTCCGATGGTAGTGATGAGTTCATACTTGCAGCTAGTTCTTCTGATGCTTCACACTTGACTGAGACACCTAGTATGTATGCACATTGCTGGTTATTGGATTCAGGTGCGTCCTTCCATGTGACGCCTTACCATGAGTGGTTTCACTCTTACCGTACTGTATCTGGATCAGTCAGACTTGGAGATGACAGGTCTCTTGATATTGTGGGCTGTGGAGATATTCAGTTGCAGTTTTCCACTGGCAGTTTCTTTTTGCTCAGGGATGTACGTCATGTACCTGCGCTTACGCGCAGTCTTATGTCTGCAGGACAGTTGGATGATGCAGGGTTTCATGTCTGTTTTGGGGATTCTGCCTGGAAGATCACCAAAGGCAGACTTGTGCTTGCTAGAGGTGCCAAGGCTGGTAGCCTCTATCCTCTTGTTGTATCTGGGTCTTCTGTAGACCATGTTTTGGCAGTGGGCTCTATCCCACATGTATCACTTTGGCATGCCCGTTTGGGGCATATGTCTTTAAAGGGAATGAAAATGTTATCTGGTTTGCAGTATCTTCCGCCTTTGGATTATGCATGTTTTGACTCGTGTGATCATTGTCTTTATGGTAAGCAAAATAGGTCTACGCATAAGAAATCGGGTAGGCCACGCATGAGTGAGCCCTTGGCATTGGTGCATTCCGATGTTTGTGGGCCTATGCCTTGCATGTCTATGGGTGGCGCGAAGTACTTTGTTACCTTCATTGATGATTTTTCTAGGAAAGCGTGGGCTTATCCCATAAAGCAAAAGTCTGATGTCTTGGCAGTCTTTCAGCGTTGGCTTGCTCTTGTTGAGAACCAGACTGGGTATAGGCTGAAATGCCTTAAGACTGACAATGGGGGAGAATATGTCTCACGTGCTTTTGAGCAGTTTTGTGATGACAGGGGTATTAAGCGTCAGTTGACCGCCCCTTACACCCCCGCCCAGAATGGTTTGGCTGAGCGCATGAACAGGACTATTCAGGAGCGTGTACGCTCTATGCTTAGCCATGCAGGCCTACCACAGAGCTTTTGGGCTGAGGCAGTTAGTACGGCAGTGCATGTCATAAACCGATCGCCTTCTAGTGGATTGGATTTCCAGGTTGCAGAGGAAGTTTGGGTTGGTAAGCCACCCTCTTATGCGCATCTCCGTGTCTTTGGATGTGAGGCATTCTGCCATGTGCCCAAGGACAAGAGGAGTAAATTGGATCCAAAGAGCATTAAATGCATATTCCTTGGCTATGGTGAGTCAGGAGAGATGGGCTATCGCCTATGGGATCCGCAGGCGCGAAAAATAGTACGCAGCCATGATGTCGTCTTCCATGAAGACAAGATGCACAGGCAGCCTGAGAAGGTGGTTGAGATCCGCAGAGTGATCTTTCAGGAGGAGCCTAAAGCTCCAGCACAGCCAGTAGTACAGCCTGCAGCAGTTCCTCCACAGGGCCAAGATGTTGGACAGGCAGTTAGACAGGCAGCAGAGCCTGCGGTGAGACGATCTGCTAGAGACAGACGTCCACCTGACAGATTTCAGCCCTCTATGCATTATGTTTTGGTTACAGATGCAGGAGAGCCTTTCACTTATGATGAGGCTATGCGCAGGGGTGACAGTCACTCCTGGGAGAGGGCTATGCAGTCTGAGATAGACTCCCTGCATAAGAATGAGACTTGGGATTTGGTTGCCTTGCCTAAGGGCAAGAAGGCTTTGCCATGCAAGTGGGTGTACAAGCTGAAAAGTACCCCTGGACACCCCAAGCCGGCATACAAGGCTAGATTGGTAGCAAAGGGTTTTAAGCAGGAACATGGTGTGGACTTTGATGAGGTCTTCTCTCCTGTGGTTAAGATGACCACCCTGCGCTTAGTCTTGGCTTTGGTTGCACAGCTTGACTTAGATCTATATCAGATGGATGTCAAGACGGCTTTTCTACATGGGGACTTGCATGATGAGATCTATATGGATCAGCCTAAGGGCTTTGCAGAACCTGGCAGGGAGCACCTAGTGTGCAAGTTGAAGAAGAGCTTGTATGGCTTGAAGCAGGCACCTAGGGAATGGTATCATAAGTTTGATGCCTTTATGCAGTCACAGGGCTACAACAGGAGTGCTATGGATCCGTGTCTTTACACGAAGAAAGCCCATGATAGCAATTTGCTTATCTTGGTACTCTATGTTGATGATATGCTGATAGTAGGGAAAGCTCATGATGAGCTAGATGCTCTTAAATCTCAGCTGAAGAAGAGCTTTGAGATGAAGGATTTGGGACAGGCCTCACATATACTTGGGATGCGCATTAAGCGCGATAGGCATCAGGGACTTTTGTATCTCTCACAGCGGGAGTACATTCATAAAGTCCTTGAGCGCTTCCGCATGCAGGACGTAAAGCCTATTGGCTGTCCATTACCTTCTTATGTGAAGGTATCACAGGCCGATTGTCCGCAGACAGATGAGCAAAGGGCCGAGATGGCCAAGATCCCTTATGCTTCAGCCGTGGGCAGTTTGATGTATGCCATGATAGCCACTCGTCCAGATATTGCGCATGCAGTTGGTGTTGTGGCACGCTATATGGCTACACCTGGCAGCAGACATTGGGATGCCGTGAAGGGTATCATGAGGTACCTGAAGGGCACATCAGATATGTGTATTTGCTATGGCAGCCAGGATACAGGGGTCATGGGGTACACTGACTTCGATTATGCAGGACATGCAGATAGTAGGAAGTCCACTTCTGGCTATGTATTCACCTATGCTGGAGGGGCTATCTCTTGGATGTCTAGGGTTCAGAAGTGTACGGCTTTGTCTACCACTGAGGCTGAGTATGTTGCAGCCACTGAGGCTTGCAAGGAGGCCATATGGTTAGGCCGTCTAGTTGCTGACCTTGGGATTGATGCTACACCTACACTGCATTCGGATTCTATGAGTGCCATTCAGTTGGCTAAGAATCCGATCTTCCATGCGAAGACGAAACACATTGAGGTGAGGTATCACTTCATACGTGGTGTCGTGGAGGACAAGTCTGTTGACCTTGTCAAGATCTCCACTGATGAGAATCCTGCAGATCTGCTCACGAAGAGCCTCACTACTGAGCGCTTTGCCTTCCTCAGGAGGTTGATGGGCGTTGGATGAGATGTCGCATTTCCTCATCCCTTGTACCTATGTACATTTGTACTGTCTTTTCTTTTTTTTCTTTTCTCTCTCACTAGGCAGATTCGCCTTTAAGTGGGAGGTTGTTGGGGGTAAAGGCGCCTCCGCCCTGCCGCCCCGTGTATTACTACACTGACAGTACCCGCCACTGCACACTGCAGGTGGCGGGCGCCCGTCACGTCACTTTATTCTTTATTCTTTTAGTGACAGTTTGAATAAAGGAAGGCCCGGTCACACATTGTGACTGTTGGAGTTCCCATTTCTTGTCTCTCTCTTTCTTGCTCTTGCTCTCCCGCCATAGCTCGCGTGCAAGCTTCGATCCTTCTCACCTTTCACTAGGATCTTATTTGGTCAGTTGGTAACCATTTTTCCCATCTTTAGAATTTAATTGGGGTTCGAAGTTTGCCCTAGGGTTTCCTTCCTTCAAGATAGTAGGAATTAGTGTTCACTCCTTTCACAAGTCAAGCATAAACTAAGTCTATTTACAATTCTGAATTAGTTGCGAGCATTGGATGTAACTTGGCGAATAGTCGTTCTTCTTGTGGATATGACATTCGAGTTTTCTTGTGTTAGATTCAAGATATACCATATTTTGAAATTGTTATTTCCAAGAGTGTTTTGCACGCTTCACAACAACTGGTTATTGGGATAGAGACCAAAAGAGTATGTTGACTCTAAGTCAAAATATGGTTGTGACCTATTTGCGACTAGAGTCCTAGTTGAGTCGAGCTAAATCTTGGCTTCACTTATCATGCAAGATTTCATTTTCCAAACTGGCCCTTTCAATTAAGCTTGACATTTCACATGCGTATCTTAAATCTACCTTTTTAAATGCATCCCCTATTATGTGATGCAACTGAGGCTGTTCATGATATGCCATGCAATTCTAGATGCAAGTCTTTCCTGAGCTGACGATACAATGCAGGATTCCCATTCATGAAAATTTCTTCTAATGCATTCATGCAACTCATAAGGCGTGACCTAAATATTTAGATGTGAGTGTGTATGAGTTCATTGTAAATGCAAGTTAATTCATTACAATAGTCTACGAGATGCCATTGACCTATACTGAATATTTATGTACACCATCAATCTATGATGCATTTGTGAAAGCTCGAACCTAATACTTGACCTAATTATTGCAATAACCTGTAGATGCTTAATCTATTCAGAACAACTCATGGTTATTAACCCCTTTTCAACTACCTCTCAAAGTATGCAAGTTACTCGATGCGAGGTATGACTTCTTCCTAATGATGTCCATGCTTAAATCTTCAATTTCAATCACTAGACACGGTAGCAGTACCTGGTTTTGGAGTGTCGAGTTAGCGTTCACGCCTGATAACCTATTCATGTTGATGGTGGCATCTTTGCCTGATCCTTCTCCCGTAGTCGCGGCTTTTCTAGTTACTTGGGAGAGTTTACGCTTTGGGGCCATTTCGGAATTGGAAAGCGACCTTCACTTCTCTCGAAGGGCTCTTTGGTGTTGGAGTTCCCTATGTCTTGTCTTGAATTTTGTGATCTCTTGTCTACTTAAAGGAAATCAATGGATTGGTTATGGGACTCACGATGGGGAGAGACAGTACTCGAGCCTTTGCCCAAGAAAGGATTTGTCTTCTCTCCCTCTTACTCTCCTTTACTACCTCTCCCTCTCCTTCTCTTCTTCTAAAGATGGCAGCAAAAGGTGGGAGAAGAAGAATAACGTGTCGGTGGTAAGGAAGGGGGAGATTCGCAAAGGAAGAAGGGTGATAGTTAGGGAGAAAAGGAAGGGAAGAATTATCATCCTTATTAGGGACGGGGGTTTAATAAGGGTAAGGTGGTAATAATTTGGAAGGAGAAGGCATCGTGGTAAGGAGGCCTTAAGTCCACTCTGTGGTCCTCGTGCTTATCACCATGCTACATAATAGGAGGTTTAGTGGGGTTTTGTTGTCGTTTACCTGTCCTCTCTCAGTGTTGACTTGGAGTTCCACTTCCCCCTTGTCGTCGTCATCTCCATCTATATCAGCACTCAATTTAACTCCCCCTCCCTCCGCCAACCAACATCATTGATGGGGGGGGGGAACACAATAATAAAGTTTTGTTAATAAATTTTTATTTTTATTTCGTAAAAAAATGAAGGGGAATTCTAACGGCGACAATGATGGAATAAAAAGGGGAGGGGAAATGTGACGGCGGTGACGGAAAGATGATGTATTACATCCTTCCCCACTTAAGGAATTGAGATGTCCTCATCTTGAAAGAAATTGGGGGTATTGTTGGTTGAGAGTACTCTCATCAATCCATGTGGTATCTTCTTCTAGATAATCCTTCCACTGGATGAGGTACTCTTTGAGGGTTCTACTCCTCAATCTTTTTTCCCAAATGTCTAGGATTCTATCTGGCAAGAGCTCAAGGACTCCTTGGCTTGGCATTACAACTTGTTGATCATTGAGTACATGGCTAGGATTGGATACATAATTCTTTAGTAGGCTAACATGGAATACATTGTGAACCTTTACATTCTTAGGGAGTTGGAGTTTGTAGGCATTGGGCCGTAGACACTTGAGGATCCTGTAGGGTCTGCAATACCTTGGAATTAGTTTCTTAAATTCTCCTAGTGATAAGGAACTCTTCTTGGGTCGTACTCGAATAAAAACCATATCCCCTTCTTTGAAGAGTCTCTCTTGTCTATTTAGATCCGCATAGGCTTTTTGCCTATCCTTGGTGGCTCTAATGTCTTGTTTGATGGCCTTGACTTGCTTATTCATCTCCTCAAGCATTTTCTTGGAAGGTTCTATCCTCAAGGTAGGATATGAGAAGTTCAATGGAGTAAGGAAATCATGCCCATACAATGCTTGAAAAGGTGTCATTTGAATGCTTTGTTGGTAGTAAGAATTATAAGAGAACTCTACCAATGGTAGATATTGGATCCATTTCCTAGGTTTGCGATAGCAATATGCTCTAAGGATATCTTCAATGACCTAGTTGACCCTCTCTGTTTGGCCATTAGTTTGAGGGTGATAGGTTGTACTGAAACAGAGTTGAGTCCCAGTGGCTTCAAATATCCCTCTCCAGAAGTGAGATGTAAAGAAGGAATCGCGGTCACTAATGATCCTTCTAGGCAATCCATGGAGTTTGAATATCTCCTTGATGAACAATCTGGCAATGTGTGAAGCTTTATAGTTTGTCTTGACTGGAATGAGGTGTGCAACCTTGGCGAGCATGTCTACTATAACCATAATTGAGTTATAATCTTCTTGGATCGAAGATAATCCAACAACAAAGTCCATGTTGATAAATTTCCACTTCATCTAGGGAATGTCAAGAGGTTGCAGCTTCCCAGGCATTTTGACATAATCTGCCTTAATGCAATGGCAAGTCAAACATTCCATGACATATTTGAGCATGCCTCTTTTAAGCCTTTCCCAATGGTAGCTTTTATTGATTGTGTTGAGGGTCTTGACATATCCAAGATGGCCTAAAAAGGGGGAGTCATGTGCTTCCCAAAGTATTTTCTATTTGAGTTTCTTGCTTGAGGGTATGCATAATCTTGTCTTGAAATAGGCAAGTCCCTCATTGACTGAAAATTCTTGATACTTGATCTTAAGTTTAGGGTCTTGGTCCTTTTCCGACATCTCCTTCATCATCTTTAGATATTTGGGGTCATGGTGGCTAGCCTCCTCCTTTACTAATTCAAGGATGGGGTTGCTAGGCATTGATACCATGGTTGCCAATGATTATACCATCGAGGGTTTCTCCATAATAAGAGAGTTGAGGAACGCCTTATGACTTAAGACATTAGTGACTACATTCTCTTTGCCAGGCCAATATCTAATCTCAAAGTCATATTATTGTAGAACCTCAATCCAACGACGTTGCCTCATATTGAGGTAAGTCTGGATGAAGATCCATTTAAGGCTCTTATGGTCTGTGACCAAAGAGAACTTGTTGCCAAGAAAATAGTGTCGCCAAAGTTTGAGAGTATGAATAACTACTAATAGCTATAGGTCATGTGTAGGATAATTCCTTTCATGGGGTTTTATCTTCCTCGAAGAATATGCTATATG
The DNA here is from genome assembly GCF_053477565.2 of Lygodium microphyllum. Lineage (NCBI taxonomy): Eukaryota > Viridiplantae > Streptophyta > Polypodiopsida > Schizaeales > Lygodiaceae > Lygodium > Lygodium microphyllum. Next base: position 26,875,705 of record NC_141144.1, on the reverse strand, counting down.
ATGACTTTCTTGCATTAGTACACAGCCTAGTGTAAGTGAGCTAGCATCCGTGACAAGTTCAAATTCCTTGCTCAAGTCAGGGAGTTTTAGAATTGGTGCTGTCACTAAGCTATGCTTAAGTTGATCAAAACTTGATTGTTCAGTGGGCGTCTAGACTATGGCAGCCTGCTTTTTCAGCAAATTGGTCAGGGGTGCTGCAATTAAGGCATAATCCTTAATGAAGATCCTGTACCAACCTGTTAATCCAAGAAAGCTATGGCATGTTAATAAAAGGAGTTAGAAAGGGCCTACCTGTCTATTTGATTAAAGAGAATAAGCTAGATCAGAATCATGAATCTGGGGAAGAACCTTCATGGTTAAAGGAATACGCAGATGTATTTCCTGAAGAGCTGACATAACTTCCTCCTCAAAGGGAAGTCGGCCATGAAATCAAGTTGACGTCAGGAGCTGCACCAATTGCAAAGAGGCCGTATAGGATGTCCATCCCGAAAGCTATTGAACTGAAAGAGCAACTCAAGCAACTGTTAGACCAAGGCTACATCCGTCCTAGCAGTTTGCCATGGGGAGCTCCAGTACTGTTCCAAAAGAAGAAAGATGGAACGCTTCGGATATGCATTGACTACAGAGGGTTGAATCAATCAACCATAAAAAATAAATACCCCATTCCAAGAATAGATGAATTACTTGATAGTCTTCAAGGTGTGAAGATCTTCTCTAAGATAGATCTCAGATCTGGATATTATCAGATAAGGATCAAGGAAGAAGATATCCCAAAGACTGCATTTAGCACAAGGTATGGACACTTTGAATTCCTAGTGATGTCATTCGGTCTGACAAATGCTCCTGCTACCTTCAACAGGTTAATGCGGGATATCTTTAGGCCCTATCTTGATGACTTCGTACTCGTCTTCTTTGATGATACCCTAGTCTACTCTAAACAGGAAAAAGATCATGAACCCCAACTTTGCATTGTTCTTGAAACAATGAGAGCACACAAGCTTTATGCCAAGAAGAAGAAGTGTGCATTTTTCAAGCGACAGATTGAATATCTGGGATTCATTGTATCAGCAGAAGGAATTTCAGTAGATCTAGCCAAGGTTAGAGACGTTCTAGAATGGCCAACACCAACTTCTGTCAAAGAAATACATAACTTTCTTGGATTGACAGGATGGTACAAGATCTTCATCAAAGATTATGCTTTGATTGCAGCGCCTCTGACTGATCTACTAAAGAAGTAAGTAGCAATTGTATGGTCACCTGCCGAACATACTAGCTTTGACAAGCTAAAGCAAAGCTTAGTATCAGCACCCATCCTGAAACTTCTTGATCTTAGTAAGGAGTTTGAAGTGGTAGCTGATGCTAGCGCACTTGCCTTAGGATGTGTGCTTATGCAAGAAGGTCATCCGGTAGCATATTCTTTAAGGAAATTGAAGAGCCATGAAAGGAATTATGCTACCCACGATCTAGAGCTGTTGGCTGTCATCCATGCTCTCAAACTTTGGAGACATTACTTGCTAGGTAACAAATTTTCCTTAGTGACGGACCACAAGAGTCTTAAGTGGATCTTCACCCAGAATGAGCTCAACATGAGGCAATGTCGATGGATTGAAGTGTTGGAAGAATATGACTTTGAAATCAAATACAGGCCTGGAAAAGAGAATGTAGTTGCCGATGCACTCAGTCACAAGGAATTTCTAAACTCTCTTATTTTGCAAGATCCATCAACAACAAGGTCACTAGCCACCAAGGTATCAATGCCAAACAACCCAATTCTTGAGCTAGCTAGAGAAGAGGCATGTCATGACCCAGACTATTGGAAATTGCTAAGGGAGATCCCCGTCAAGGATTAATATCCGAAGCTAAAAATGAAATATCACAAATTCTCTGTCAATAGTGGACTTGTCTACTTTAGGACAAGATTATGTCTCCCCGCAAGCCAATCTCTCAAGCAGAAGATACTCTAGGAAGCCCATGTCTCCCCTTTCTCAGGACATCCTGGCTATGCCAAGACCCTTAATGCGGTCAGGAAGAGCTATTATTGGGATAGGCTCAAGGGTGACGTTCTCAAATATGTCACGAAATGTTTGTCTTGTCAACGCATTAAGGCAGAACATGTCAAAATGTCAGGGAAATTGCAACCACTTGACATTCCCCAAATGAAATGGAAATTCATTAGTATAGAGTTTATTGTTGGCCTACCCCAAGTTCAGGGAGGATACAACTCTATTATGGTTGTAGTAGATATGCTCACCAAGGTTGCACATCTCATCCCTGTCAAGACAAACTATAAAGCCTTAGACATTGCAAGATTATTCATCAAGGAAATATTCAAACTGCATGGGTTACCCAGAAGAATCATTAGTGATCGCGACTCTCTCTTCACATCACACTTCTGGAGGGCTATCTTTGAGGCCATTGGGACTCAACCCTATTTCAGTACAGCTTACCATCCCCAAACTGATGGTTAAATGGAATGAGTCAACCAAGTCATTGAAGATATGCTTAGGGCATACTACTGTTGCGAACCCAAAAAGTGGATTCAATATTTGCCATTGGTTGAGTTTGCCTACAATGCTTCTTACCAACAAAGTATTCAGATGACCCCTTTTCAAGCATTGTATGGGCACGATTGTCGTACCCCTTTAAGCTTCTCGGACCCAACTTTGAGGGTAGAAGCTTCAAGGCAGATGCTGGAAGACATGGATGACCAAATCAAATCAATAAGACAAGACATCCAAGCTGCCAAGGATAGACAGAAGGCTTACGCGGACTTGAAACGGCAAGATAGATCCTTCGTTGAAGGTGATATGGTCTTCATCCGCGTATGCCCTAAAAAGAGTTCACTGTCCTTGGGAGAATACAAGAAGCTAAGTCCAAGGTATCGTGGACCTTATAAGATCACTAAGTGCCTAGGACCTAATGCTTACAGACTATAGCTGCTCGCAACCCTAAAGGTTCATAATGTATTCCACGTTAGCCTATTGAAAAAGTATCTATCTAATCCGAATCATGTACTTGATGATCAACAAATTGTAATGCCTAGCCAAGGAGTCCTTGAGCTACAGCCTGATAGAGTCCTAGATGTCAGTGAGAGGCAGTTGAGGTCAAGGACCTTGAGAGAATACATCATCCAGTGGAAAGATTATCCCAAAGAGGATGCCACCTAGATGGATGAAGATACTCTCAACCAAAAATACCCCCAGGTCCTCTCGAGATGAGGACATCTCGATTCCTCTAAGGGGGAGAGGATGCAACATGCCATAGGAACCCCTCCTTCTTAATTTCAAAAAGAGAGAAATTATTAGTCTACAATTCAAAATTTTTTACTCCCCCTCTCTCCCCGCCGACAATGCATCGGGGAGAGAGAGAGAGAGGGAGTGATGGTGCTGGGGGGCATGCAGCCCCCCAGGTGGGAGGGGTGGCCATGCCACCTACCTCCTCCCCTCCCCTATATAAGGGGAGGCTTCTCCCCTCCCCCGGTAAGAGATGCAGGAGGCTATGCCCCCCCTTTTCCATACGTCGCCACCTTTCCCCCCAGCTCCTGCATAGGGCCACCTGGGCCTCTGTCCCGAGCCACCTTCCCCCCTGGCCGTTAGTCGGCCCTATCTCCTCCCCCTCCTCGCTAGTGGCACTGCATACTCCTCCCTTGGGCCTTCCGACTGGGCATTTTTTCCCCTCACCGTTCTGCTAAAATGGGCCATGGGCCTTTGACTATAGTCAACTCCCCATTTGCTGACGTTGCAGGACCCTCCTCGGGGCCCTCAAACAAAGCTACCTCCCCCCTGAGTGCCATCCAGTTCGGCCATGAGGAGAGAAGTGAAAGTAGGAGTGAGAGAGAGAAGAGGAGGAAGAGGGAGAGGAGAAGAAAGAGAGAAGAGAAAGGAGGGAGAGAGAGAAGAGGAGGAAGAGAGAGAAAGAAGGAGAAGGAGAGAAGAAGAAGGAGAGGGAGAATGAAGAGAAGAAGGGAGAGAGAAGGAGGAGAGAAGAGAAAGAAGGAGGGAGAGAGAGAAGAGGAGGAAGAGGGAGAGAGAAGAAGGAGAGAAGAAGAAGGAGAGGGAGAGTGAAGAGAAGAAGGGAGAGAGAAGGAGAAGGAGAGAAGAAGGAGTGGGAGAGAGAAGAGAAGAAGAAGAGAAGGAGAACGAGTGGGAGAGAGAAGAGAAGAAGAGGGAGAGAAGGAGGAGGGAAGAGAAGGAAATAAGAGAAGTAGAAGAAGGAGGAAAAAGAAAGGGGTAGAAGAGAGGAGAGGAGAAGAAGAAGGAGAAGGAGAGAGGCAGAGGGAGAGAGGTAGAGGAGAAAGAAGAAGAGGTAAAAAGAAGTAGAAGTAGAAGAAGAAGAAGAAGAAGAAGAAGAAGAAGAAGAGTAGAAGGAGAAAAGAAGAGAAGAGGAAGAGAAAGAGAGGGAAGGAGTGGAAGGAGAAAAGAAGTGGGAGAGGGAGAAGGAGAAGAAGAGAGGGAGAGAGAGAGAGAGAGAGAGAGTAGGAGAATAAGTGAAGAGAAGAAGAAGAGAAAGAGGGAGAAAGAAAGAAGGAGAGGGAGTGTGAGTTGGTGAGTAACCGCAACAAGCCATACCCAAACCACTCTCTCGGCAAAGGACCCCATCCAGTGGTCTTTCCCACCCGAATGTGTCAACCCGAAACCCGTTAAGGTCTGGACTGCCCAATCTCTGCGAGGCGAATGGCTCCCAAGAAGAAAGTCGTGGGAAGCGTAGGTGCCCAAGCTATCGGTAATGTTGGAGAGGTGAGCGGAGCCACCAACGCCGCACATACGAATCAAGCCCAGGTTCTAAGCTTTAAAATTAATTAGGAATTATTTCTCGTGGAAGGGATCAAAGGATTGATGACATACATGGAACAAGAACGAGTCTTAGGGTTTTGTTTACTCTAAGTACTAAGATGCATGAGCGAAACGGTAGAGTTTGAAATTCGCATAAGATTTTAAGCATGAAATGATAGCTTTTACACACATAAAATGATAAGGTTATCGTCTTACTTCACATAAAATGATAGCTTTTTAACTAGTTCGGTGCGTGAATAGTCATTTAGAATTCACGTTTCGCAATCATGGTTAAAAGAAACACATGAAATGTTAATTTTTGTTCACGAGATACACTTGCATCGTTAGACAAAACCCTAGACTTTCATAGACGCAAGTCACATGTGATCCGGTGCATTAGAAATAAGTACTCGTTGCCAGGAATAAAGAGAGATAAAAGTCATTTAGGAGATACAAGAACCCTATATATGGGTCTCAAACCAAAGACAACCAACTAAGGTGGCATACTAACTGAGCCACGAACTAGAGTAGAAAAGGATAGCTATCGTCTAGCTATTATTCATGGGCGGTGTACCAACCGCATCTGCAACTGACAAGTTGGTGACATAAATGCACAACGGTCACCCTGGCATATCGCGAGTGGAGCTCGATCTCTCAACACTCCCCCTCGAGCTCAATCCCAATTCCTGCACACCAAGCAGGTCTCTGAACTTGTGCAGCTTCTCTATGCCCAATGCCTTCGTAAATATGTCAGCTACCTGATCCTCTGTGCTGATATAAACTAGATCAATAAGACCTAGTAAAACCCTCTCTCGCACATAGTGATAATGCACCTCAATGTGCTTTGTTCTAGCATGATAGACTGGGTTATTTGCCAAGTGTATACTACTCATGTTGTCACAATAAATGACAACTGGCCCATCTCTAGGCTGATGCATATCATAAAGTAGCTTATGCAACCAAGCTACCTCACATGCAGCCATTGCTGCACCCCTGTACTCGGCCTCTGTGCTCGACAAGGCAACTGTAGGCTGTTTCTTGCTACTCCAAGTGACTGCAGCACTCCCAAAAGAGAACACATATCCACTGGTAGATCGTCTATCAGAAATGCTACCAGCCCAATCAGCATCAGTGTATCCATGCAACTGTATCTGAACCCCAGTCTCATAAAATAGTCCATACTGCAATGTGGACTTCACATACCTGAGTATGCGTCTAGCCGCATTCAAATGCGATTTCCTTGGAGCCTGCATAAACTGACTTACCAATCCAACAGCATAGCTCAAATCTGGCCTGGTAATAGTCATATAAATCAAGCTTCCTACTATGCGTCTGTACATAGTAGGGTCTTCCAGAAGCTCACCTGCATCTGCGCTCAGCTTCACATTCTGCTCCAAAGGAACTGAAATAGGCTTACAGCCTGTCATCCCATATTTGGACAACATGTCCAATCCATACTACCTCTGCAAGAGCTGTATCCCACTTGGTGATCTAATCACCTCAATGCCCAAGAAATAACACAGCTCTCCCAAATCCTTCATCTCAAACTTCTGCTTCAATAGCATTTTCACATGAAGGATATCTTCATCACTGTCACCTGTCATAATCAAATCATCAACATAAATGACAAGTAGCATAATACCTTTCTCTGTTTTTCTCATATAAAGTGAGAAATCTGCCTTGGAAATCTGAAAGCCAATAGTGACAAGATACCGTCCTATCTTGTCAGACCATGCTCTAGGTGCTTGCTTCAAGCCATACGAAGCTTTCTTCAACCTGCAAACAAACTCAAGATGAACAGCGTGCACATAACCTGGTGGCTGCTCCATATAGACCTCTTCTTGTAAATCACCATGCAAGAAGGCATTCTTTACATCCATCTGATGTAAAGACCATCCCTTTGATGCAGCAATAGCAATGACTGCTCTTACAATTGCCATCCTTGCAACCGGACTGAATGTTTCTTCATAGTCAATGCCATATGTTTGTGCATACCCCTTGACTACTAATCTTGCCTTGTATCTGTTCACAGAACCATCTGCATTGTGCTTCACCTTATAAACCCACTTACAACCAATTGCATTCTTACCTTTAGGCAAAGGTACCAATTCCCATGTAGCATTTGCTTCCAAGGCATCCATTTCTTCATCCATGGCTTTCTCCCATTTTTCTTTTCCCATGGCTTGCTCAAAAGAAGTGGGTTCTGGTTCCTGTATCACCTTGACCATATATGCATAGTGAATGGCTGTAAATCCATCATATTTCAGCCTATCCACAGGATACCTAACTCTGGTAGACCTGTGCAAAGTGGGTTCACTCCCAGGTGCTCTCAAAACATCCCTGGTCTTCCTTACTCCAGGTGTAACAATAGAAGGAATACCCAACTCATCATCAATCCTTTTCGTGACACCTGCATACCACTATTTGCACTGCCTTGAGAAGATTCTCCTGATCTCAATCTGCCTGTCCATGGCAAAGAATGTGAACCACTGCTAGAGGACGCTCCAGGTCCACTAATATTTTGTGACTGCTGCTGTGAATTTTGTGCAGCATTACCATTTTGTGCATCTACATCATCCATCACATTTACTGGTTTATACCAGCTACTCATCTCATCAAAAACAACATCTCTGCTCACTGTAAACTTACGAGTAGAAGGGTTATAGCATCTATACCCTTTTTGCTGCAGAGAGTGACCAATAAAGATGCACTTCCCAGCTTTTGGATCCAACTTGGATCTCAACTCATATGGCACATGTACATAGGCAATGCAACCAAAAATTTTCAAATGAGAAATATCTGGTTTCCTACCAGTATACCTCTCCTCTGGAGTCATCCCATGTATTGCTGCAGTGGGAGTCCTGTTAATTATGTAGACTGCTGTAGCAACTGCTTCAGCCCAGTAAAAATCTGGCAAGTCTTTTTCATTGAGCATGGCACGAGATACCTCTCCAATATGCCTATTTTTCCTTTCTGCAATTCCATTTTGTTGTGGGGTATGATTGCATGAATATTGCTGCTTTATGCCATGCTCCTACAGGAACCTTGCAAACTCACTTGAGAGGTACTCTCCCCCTCCATCTGACATTAGGCATTTTATTTGCAAACCTGTTTCTTTTTTAACCATAGTTTTAAGAGTTTTGAAATGCCCAAAAACTTCACTTTTCTTTTTCATAAAATACACCCAAACTTTTCTGCTATAGTCATCAATAAAAGTGACAAAATAATGACAGTTTCCAAGAGATGCAGCTTTAGTAGTCCACATATTAGAGTGGATTAATTCCAATGGCTTCTTACTCTCTTGAACATGTCTAAGAAATGGTTTCCTTGCCTGTTTTCCAAATTGGCAGGCTTCACATATCTTATGCATTTCTGCAACCTTGAATTTGGGCAATCCTGCAACAATATTTTGGGCCTGCATTGATTTAAGCCGTTGTACATTAACATGACCAATGCATTTATGCCACATATAAATATCTGCAACTACACCGGTCCCATGTGCAAACATTGCTGTACTCAATTCAGACATGTCTACATCCAACGTAAACATTCTGCCCTTCTTCTTTTCTTTTGCTATCAAGCGACCTTTATTTTTCATATCCTCAACAAAGCATCTATGAGGATTAAATCTGACCTGCAAGCCCTGTTCAACCATTTGACCAACAGAAACTAGATTCTTGGTGATATTCGGGACATGAAATACATCAGACATGTATTTCTTTTTCCCATCCTGCATAGACAAAGGAAATTTTCCAATCTGCACAATAGGATGTGCAGTATCATCACCAGTCTCCACAAATCCTAGTTTTTCCATTTTCCTTGCATCCTCCATCCATTCTGAATGACCTGTCATGTGGTTTGATGCACCTGAGTCAACATACCATACATCATTGCTTTCTTCTGCACTTGTCACAGAATTGTTCATGTGCTGCACCATGAACAAATGCTCATTTCTATCATCACCCTGTCTACTAGAAGATGCATAATTCCCTTGTTGCAGTTTTCCATTCATGATGTCATTCTACTTTTTATAGCAGTCTTTAGTCATATGACCCATTTTGCCACAGTAGTAGCATTCAACATTACTGTTTGCATTTTGGCCTCTTTGCCATCCACCACGACCTCTTTGGCTCCCCCTGCCTCTAGAGTTACCACGTCCTCCTCCATAGGACTGGTTTTCTTGAGTTTGCTGCATATTCTGATTTCTGCCACGGCCTCCAAATCGGCCTCCTCTACCTCTGCCTCTACCTCTTCCAGCATTTGAGTAGAAGACAGTTTCTTTTGAAGTTCCTCTTGAAGAAGATGCACCACCATTTCTCTGCTCCTCAGAAATTAGAAGAGCAATCAACTCCTCAAAATCAGGAAATCTTTCACGAACTGAAATGGATGTCCGAAACTGTGCATAATCCTTTCCTAGACCATTCAAGGTCACAGAAACTAAATCATCATCTTCCATTGGCGACCCAATGGAAGCAAGTGCATCTGCAATCTTCTTCACCTTCATGTGGTAGTCATTGATGCTCATATTTTCTCTTTGCACATTATGCAACTCTTGCTTGAGCTGCATTTTCCTGGCTTGAGTATTTGTGCTATACATTTTTGACAAAGTATCCCATGCCTCCTTTGGCGTACTTGCATCCTGAATATGCACAATCATAGATTCTGAAATACTGATAGACAGCCAATACATAACTTTCCTGGCTCTCTCATGCCATGCTTTAAATGCCTGCATTTGCTGTTGATTGGGAAGATCAGGAAGAACTGGTTCTTCTTCATTTCTTGCAATAAATTCCCAATATCCTTTTCCCATAAGGAAATTCGTCATTCTAAACTTCCATGCTTGGAAGTTGTTCTTGTCAAGCTTTTCAGTGACAATCTGTGAGAGAGAATCAGATGCCATTACAGAACACTGCAAAAAGTTCTGTCACTGCAAAGAACATAGCTTCAGCCTCACAAGGGCTAATCTGCAAAACTGACGAAAGTGGTATTTGACCACACAATCACTTCCTAGTGACGATTTTGCATCAACAGGCAACAAGGATGATTCTGTAACTCCCAATGTCTCTGCACACAAGCATACGATGCAATTTCTACAGCAACTTTTCACCGACCTGTAGAACAGTGGTCGCACAGCATAAAACTGGGCCTTTTCCTGAGTGTGTGCAGAAAACTTCCGCCTCCAAAACAGGCCCCGAAATGGCCTCAAATAAAAAAAACAAGGTCGCCAAGGGCTAAAGCCCTTGCCCGCAGCATATACTGCCCTCTTGCTTCACCGCGAAGGGCGTCTCAACCTGAGATAGTGCACTCTTGCAATTTCCGACTGTGCTACCTGCAGAGATCTGCTCCCAAAACAAAAAATGAAAGCAACACTGCTCCTCTTACCAGAACACCGCGAGCTTGGCTTGCTTTCTTGAGCTCCTTACCACGAACAAGGCTCTGATACCATGTCAAGATTGTGGGAGAGAAGGAAGGAGTCTCACTTGTAGCTTTCTTGCTTGCACAATGGGGGAATACACACAAGGGGTGGAGGCTGAAAACAGTTTTCCTCTTCTTAGTTGTGTAAGCCAAAAGAACTCTTATACAAAGAAATAGAAGAATCCTATATATGGGTCTCAAACCAAAGACAACTAACTAAGGTGGCATACTAACTGAGCCACAAACTAGAGTAGATAACGATAGCTGTCGTCTAGCTATTATTCATGGGCGGTGTACCAACCGCATCTACAACTGACAAGTCAGTGACATAAATGCACAACGGTCACCCTGGCATATCGCGAATGGAGCTCGATCTCTCAATAGAGCAAGCTGTGTATCAAAGCTCACCTCACCACGAGGAAGAAGGCTCGAGTGAAAGGACAATAAGAGACAAAGGAGAGCCGGAGGTACCACCTACTCAAGCGGCTAAACCACGGGAGCAAGAGAAGAGTGACAAGAGCCAGAAGGTGAAGAAAGAAAGTCTGAGCAAAGAAGAGTGAGCCGAGATGAAGAGGGATCAAAGAGAGTCAAGAAGGATGGAGGAGGAACAAAGGAAAAACGAAGAGGAAGAACTCAAAAAAATTAGAGAAGAATCAAAGAGGGCCAAAGAAGAGAGGCAAAGAAGAGCATAGGAAGGAGGAAGCCAAAGAACTAAGAATGAAAGAACTTGTTGAGTTGCCAAAGGCCACTCATAAATCTATCGAAGAAACCCATGGGGGAGGAGAGATCGATCCTTTGAGTCCCCGCCATGAAGCTGAAGCAAGTGGCAGTGTGGAAATGGCCCCAATAGTTGTAGGCAAGGGCAAGTCCCTGTTGCACCCCCTGCCTTCCTCCTTTGTGCCAGTATCAACCGACATCACAACCACAACCACCCCGCAATCCATGCCCTCTCTAGACACGGCCCAATTGATGAACATGATGCAGCTACTTGTCTGTAAAGTGGCTGAAATTATACCAGAAGGCAGAGCAAAAAGGCCCACTTCCACAGATGTCAAGTCTAGGCAAGATCCAAAACGACAGAAGCTAGAGGCATCAACCACTACATCCCCTACTCCCATGCCATCTAGTGCTGACTATGACGCTTATGTGGCTGAGCTTCTAGCACAATTGGACAAGGAAAAAGAAGAAACGAAGATAGCCCTGGTGGAGTTAGAGAAAGAAAAGGAAACTTCAGCAGCCTTAAGGCTAGAAGTTTCAAAGCAAAGAGCCGACCGAAGAAGGGAAGTGAAAACTCTACAAGATCAGCTGGAAGCAAAGACCAAGGAAGCCTAGGACAATGAGAGCTGCCTAAGACAAAGGCTCGAAGATGAAGGAAAAAACCTGGTGGTAGAGCAGCGAAGCTTGAAGTTACTTGTGTAGCAGTATACTGACTTGCACAGAACTACTGAACTTGAAAGGTACAGATAGATAGAAGCTCAGGAGGGCGAGCCAAGTGAGCAACAAGAAGATGCCATAGCTTTCTAGCTATGGTATGAACTTGAAGAACAAGACAGATTGGAGAGGGAAATAGAGTTCCTAGAACAAGAAAGGCCGAGAGTTCCCACAACAGAAGCACAAAGGCTACAGGATGAGGCACAACGACTGCAAGATGCATTGGAGATTACCAAGGGCGACATAGAGGCCCTCATGGCCATGGCCTTCACCCAAAGAAGATGTCACTTTGCAAAGATCCAAAGTCACGAGCAACTTGTGGAAGAAAAGTCAGAGCTATTTGCTGAGGCTGAAAAAATATTTAGCATTGCAAATCATGCAAAAGAAATTGCTAAAGAATAACTGACTCGAAAATCTAGGGAAAGGAACCAACTTTGGTTCTTAACTAATGAGGAGTAGCAGGTTGTGACAACCTTGGCAAGTGAGCTGGAGGAGGGAAGAAAGAAGATGGACGAGAGAGCCAGTGAGTGGGAAAGAAACATTTTGTGAAAGAGTTAGGGATTTAACAGAACGCTTGGCGGTGGGGCTGAGTGCGAGAGAGTGCTTGCGGAGTCCAGGGCGGAAGCTGCTGATGTATGTGCCAACACACAAAGGCAAGCCTTCCTCAGCACAGTACTACACGTCGCCCAAGCAGAGGGCAATGATTCAGTGGAGAAGGTAAGAAGGAAGCTAGGATTGACCACCCGAGCACTAAAGTATGTCCTTCAAGAATGGGAGCTTCCAACAGGCACATGAATCACAAAAGAGCAGCAATTTCACTACCTACGCCATGCCGGCCTCTCCACTGTTGAGCTTAAGGAACTTGGGTTTGAAGAGCATGAGCAGCCACCACCACCACCACAAGCGGTTCCATTAGTTGTCAAGCAGAATGTCGAAGAGGTTCTGGACTTTGAGCAAGATGCTAAAGAAGAGCAACAAAGAATGCCCAGTCCGCCTCTACTAGACCTCCCGCTTGAAGAGCCCAAAGATGCCCATATGCCCAAGCACATTGTGGTAGCCAGAAGAAGAAGACAAGAACTAGCAGAGGAAGCCCAACGCAGAGCACGATCACTGCCAAGATAATTCCTTGAAGAGCCTGTGCCATTACGGGAGGATCCCCATCCTATCGATTGGCCTCAGGAATTGGTCATATGGCATCAACAGGAGTTCCAAACGAGGCCATTTGAACTTTCATTTGCTTATCCATGCTCTCTGGACCGCCGTGCTTTGCCTCTAGGTATTCTAGCCAAGATCAAGGATCTGGCTAATGATCTTGAAAATAGGTGGATAGAGGAAATAAGCCTCATAATAAGCAGATGGAGGTAAGAGCCTGAAGACTACTGGCAAGACAAGGTAAACAGGGTTCCCAAAACTGTCCAAGGCTACGAGGCACAACCGAAGTGGTGGAGGAGGATTTGGGATACCAATTTTGACGCCTGGACCGCCTTCTGTAGATCGATCCCTGAAGAATGCAACAACCCCATCTACATGCCCTACCCTCATAGGCATGGAGTTGACTATGATCGAAATATTCATGGGGATGTTGACTTTCCTAAGATATATAATGTTAATGCCCGGAGCCTCGAGGAATGCCTAGTCTTTAGGTTAGAGGATCTCCTCTCAACCACTTCCTCGCAAATTTTTCTTCTTGCCCAGATCCAGCCTTCTTAACTACCTGTAATTATCTTAGGCTTATCAAGTTCCTACTAATGCAGAGACCCATAGCCGCGAGGAAGCCCACCTCCCTCCACTTTTTTTTGACATCAACCTAGGGATAGATAGTAGAGCCATGACTAGACTAATGATGAGGGCAACCTTGGTTCCCTCCTTTTTCCTAGAAATCTTAGAGGATATGAGTGATACTCATTTCACGAGGTGCAATCATCCTTTCTTGTCATCCACACCTCTGAAGACTCGGGCCGGTATTAAGGAATATCTACAAAGTGGCGCATTCCTATCCCAATGCTTGTGACTGCCTCGTAATCTAGCTGAAGGTGATAGCCATTAGCCAGGACATCTTCCTTGTATGCAATTGTTCAAAAAAAAAAAGAGAAGAAAAAGAAAAAGAGAAAAGAAAAAATCACGAGGGCTTATTTCACTCATTACACCTAGGGTTTACACCTAGCCCCTCCCCCACTTAACGCTTAGGGCACATCAAGGGCATGACTTCTAGACTTGTCACCCTAAGTTTTGCACTGCACCTCCAACAACACATGAACTGGGTCCTCAAGTGTGGGACATTACCAAGGTCTTACCCAAGGTTAGACCCATCTTCCAGTTCCACTACACATGCACTTACACCACACCGTGAGACAAACACACCCCTTAGAGAGTGCACAACTTTCTCTTACAGGCTATGATTGTGACTCAGTGAATGGCTACCCAGCTAAAGAATACCATCCACAATATCCGCTAATGACCAGGAATTTTCCCTGAGTCAGACAGGATACCACTACAGTAACTTTAGGAGCTTTTGCATACTTCGATGGTTGGATGGACCAACATGCTTGATGTAGCTGATCATCTGCCTGTTGATGGCTACCATGACTGAACCAAATCAAGCAGAAGGAAAACTCAGTGATGGACCCACCATTGGCATAGATTTTGGAACCTCATATTCTCCAAATGTATGTTCAAACCCCTAGACCTGCGGATTGCTTATTGATTAAGTGCTTTCGGATTAGCACGGGATGCACGGCTACATGGTTCTCAATAGCTGACTAGCAATGAACAGGATTAGAGATGCCCATGCAAAACCTTTATCAGCCGTCGCAAAATGGGAGCTACAACTGTGTGAGAAATACTGAGCATCTTCATGAAGTCTAAAGCACGCTGGCTCATCGTTAATCAAACTCCATCACCTCTCATTCACAACAGCACCTTTTGATTGTGGTCATCTACCCACCAGTTCCACTTAGCAACAATCCCAACTACCCCACTACTCCCCACCACAACGCCATGGGACTGCCACTCAGCTAGGATGGGGGTAATGTTTACTGCAGCATAGAGGAGCAGGAAAATGGAGCAGAGGAGCGAGAAAATGGAAAAAGGAGATAACCGAAAGGGCACAGGACAAAGGAAGGAAAAAGTGCCCCGGATGGAAGTTAGACCCTGAAAATTTTGAATCACGACCTCTCGAGAAGGCCTCAATGTTGCCTCAAGAAAAGAAAAGAGTAAAATCGCACCATTAATTGTGAAAGCGCTCCCGAATCCTTGTAAAAGAGTGCCAGGCTCACTCCTGTGCAAATTGTATGCACTAGTTGGGAATGGGATAAGTTAGAACGGTGGGAAATAGGAAAAGAGTGCCAACCTCACTCCTGTGCAAATTGTATGCACTAGTTGGGAATGGGATAAGTTAGAACGGTGGGAAATAGAAAAAGAGGGCCTAGGCTAATGGCCGGCTATGTAAAAAGTGGGGATGACCACCCAAAAAGTAGGGCATGTATATAAAGTTCAAAAGTGAATGAGAAGATCATTCTTGTGTGTGACCAAAGCTTCTTCTTCTTCTTCTCTTGTTTCTTGCTTTCTTGCTTGTGCTTGAGTGAGGGATTGAGAGAGTGTGAGGGAGTGAGGGAGTGAGTGTGTGAGAGTGAGGGATTGTGGAGAAGAAGCTCCCCATCTTCTCTCTTCATCTTCTCTTATTCTCTTCTCTTCTCTTTTCTCGCGCGGCTATGGAGGATGGAGCTTGATAGAGAGGGCTTGAGGTTGCTTAAGCTTGCCGCAAGGATCGTGGAGCTACCGGAGTGCAAGAGAGAGGAGGGAACTTGATCGAGCATCAAGGTAAGATCACTACACCCGTAAGGTAGGCATTGCGCATCGGCTATGTGAGAGGTAGCCATGACCGCTCGGCTTGAAATGCTTGATCAATAAGCGGTCCGTAGTTTCGGGGTAGAGCTCCGTAGCTCCCCTTCACTTACGAGGTGCTAGAGATGGATTTAGCTAATACCCAATGAGGCTCATATTATTGTGGGAATGACCACATTCCAAGATTTAAAAAAAGAGTTATTAACCACTCGGGGAGAAGCCAAAAACCCTAGAATCCAATTGGCAAAAGCTTCTCGAATCATGAAGGGGCTAAGGAAAGGACTGCCAATCTAGCTAATCAAACTTAATAAGATTGAGCAAGGAAAGTAAGCTAAACTAGAACCAACTTGGATAAAGGAATATGTAGATGTGTTTCTAAAAGATCTAGCAGAACTTCCCCCACTAAGAGAAGTTGATTATGAGATTAAGCTAGCATAAAAATGACCCTATCATATGTCTATTATAGGAGAAATTGAGCTGAAAGAACAACTTGAGTATCTCTCGGATCAAGGATACATCACACCAAGTAATTAAGCATGGGGAGCTCTAGTGCTATTTTATATTAAAGGAGAATAACATAACCCTCAATCTCAACATCAACTACCATGGACTAAACCATTTGACGATCAAGAATAAGTATCCAATTCCAAGGATAGAAGAATTAATTGAATGTCTCCAAGGTGCAAAGATCATCTCAAAAATCGATTTAAGTTTAGGCTATTATGAGATAAGGATCAAATCACAATACATTCCAAGAATGTTATTTAACGCAAGGCATGGGAATTATGATAAATGCACCTAC
Organism: Lygodium microphyllum; assembly: GCF_053477565.2. Taxonomy (NCBI): domain Eukaryota; kingdom Viridiplantae; phylum Streptophyta; class Polypodiopsida; order Schizaeales; family Lygodiaceae; genus Lygodium; species Lygodium microphyllum. Next base: position 26,859,442 of record NC_141144.1, on the reverse strand, counting down.
AACCTTCAATAGGCTAATGCAAGATATCTTTTGGCCCTATCTTGATAGATTCTTCCTTGTCTTCTTTGATGACATCTTAACCTACTCAAAGAAAGATGAGGAGCATGAGCTACAACTCCAAGTTGTCCTTGGAATAATGAGGATGCACAAGCTTTATGCCAAGAAAAATAAAGGCGTATTTTTAAAGAGGCAAATTGAGTATCTTGGATTTATAGTCTTTGATGAAGGGATTGTGTTAGATTCTACCAAGGTTAAAGATGTGCAAGAATGGGCATCCCCAATAATAATTAAGAAAGTCCAATTTTTTTTGGGCTTAATAGGATGATACAAGTTGTTTATAAAGGACTATCCCTAGATTGTTGTACCCTTAACTAATTTACCCAAGAAGTAGGTTGCTATTGTGTGGGGACTCCCACTGAATAGTCTAGATTCACGAAGCTTAAACAAAACTTATCACAACTTTTATCTTGAAACAACCTAGCTTGAGCCAAGAAATTGAAGTTGTCATTGATGCAAGCTCTCTTGCATTAAGTTGTGTAGTCATGCAAGAAGGCCATCTGATAGCCTATTCTTCTAGGAAGCTAAAGACTCATGAGAAGAACTATTTTACCCATGATATGGAGCTACTTATTATAATTCATGATTTATGGAGACATTATTTTCTTAGCAACAAGTTTACTTTAGTCATTGATCATAAGAGTCTCAAATGAATCTTCACTCAGCCCGACCTAAACATGGGGCAATGACGATGAATTGAAGTCTTGCAAGAACATAACTTTGAGATCAAGTATAGGCTAGGTAAGGAGAATGCGATTCAAGATGCTCTAAGCCATAAAGCATTTCTCAATGCCCTCATCTCAGTGGAACCCTCTAGGGCAAAATCTCTAGCAGCAATGGTATCAATGCCTAGTAATCCAATCAAGAAATGGCCAAGGAAGAAGCAAGATCCAAGGTATAAATAAATGATAAAAGAGGTTCTATCCAAGGACATAAACCCTAACACCAAACTCAATTATCTAAACTTCTCTATAGAGGGAGAACTTATCTACTTCAACACAGGACTATGCATCCCAAGGAGTCAAGATCTCAAGAAGAAGATACTTTGGGAAGCCCATGATTCCCCTTTCTCATGACATCTGGGCTATGCAAAGACTCTCAAAGCTATAAGAAGAAGCTTTCATTGGGAAAATATAAAAAATGATGTACTTAAATATGTCACTGAATGGCTGAGCTGAGAACAGATAAAGGCTAAGTGCATTAAGATGCCTAGATAGCTCCAACTACTTGACATCCTACAAAATGAAGTGGAAACTTATTAGCATAGATTTTGTAGTTGGATTACCCTATGCCCAAGGATGATACAATTAAATCCTAGTAATTGTGGACATACTAACTAAGATTGCTCACCTTATGCTAGTTAAAACTAGCTATAAGGCTTTAGATATTGCAAGGATCTTTGTGAAGATCTTTACGTTACATGGATTGCCTAAAAGGATCATCGGTAATTTTCCCATTATCATCACCTATCATCCCCAAACTAATGGGAAAATTAAATGGATTAGCTAAGTCATTAAAGACATGCTTAGAGATTACTAGCTGTAGGGAACCTAAAGGGTGGATACAATACCTACCTTTGGTTGAGTTTGCCTACAATGTATCCTCTCATCAAAGCATCTAGATGATCTCATTCCAAGCTTTGTATGGACAAGAATTCCTAACCTCATTAAACTTCTCTAATCCTACCCTAAAGATAGGAGCTTCCAAGAAGATGTTGGAAGAAATGAATAAACAAATTAAGGCTATTAAACAAGACATCCAAGCTGCCAAGGATTGGTGGAAAGCATATGCTAATCTAGGAATACAAGAATAGATATTCAAGCTGCCAAGGATTGGTTGTGGGACATACAAGGTTCTCAATTCTTTGGTACTCGATGCTTACAAGTTACAACTTCTTGAATACTTGAAAGCTCATAATGTATTTCATGTTAGTCCACTAAAAGTTTATGTAGCTAATCTTGATCATGTTCTTGATGATTAACAAGTTGTAATGCCAAGTGCCAAGGAGTCCTTGAGCTTCACCTGATAGAATGATTGATGTAAGGAAATGTGTCCTTAAAAGTAGAACCTTTAGAGAATATCTCATCTAGTGGAAAGACTATCCTGAAGAGGATGCCACTTGGGCTAATGAAAATACCCTATCTAAGAAACAACCCTAGTTTCTTTCAAGATGAGGACATCATGATTCCTCTAAGGGGAAGAGGATGTAATAGCTTGACCCTTCAACCCTCCTCGCTTATGAAAGGGACTTAAGGAGTGGGGATCAAGAAAGATTATAAACCTTAGTTTTTCAAGGAAAAGGAGAAGAAAGAAAAAAAAAGAATTGTTGTTAGATTTATTGATCACATTGCAATAGTTCTAAATGCTACCTCAATTCACGGTGATACTGGAGTGTGAAATATCCTTGCTTCTATACTTTACTACACATGCATGCATGCATGCACACACATGTATATGGCATGTTTATAGGTACATGTATACACATCCGTACACTGCCACTTATACATGTCTATACACATGATCCACATACATACACATATGTATCCAATACATATTATGGACATACATACACACATGCATATATCTTCATATCAAATACAATTTCAAGTGCAAATACATGTATGCCTTAAACACAATCACACACGACACACATAAACAAGCCCATAATGATAGTATTTGCAATGTGTTAATGTAGATTTGTGTGTGTATATATGTATGCATATGTGTACATGACCATGAGACATACACACAGAAGAATTATGTGTATGTGAGTGTTTTCGCGTATCTACAATAGTGTATTAAACTAATAGATCCACATATGCACATATATACTATGCAACTCTATACAAGCATGAGCACACAAAACATATACACACAAATTGGAGAACAACACATATACATTGACATGTCCCATCATTTTCATAAACATGCAAAATATTTAATAGAAATGTATCCATGCCTATGGATGCATGCATGCATGCATGTACACACATGTGTGTACACGCACATGCATGTAGTAACCAAAGAGATGATAGTCTTATTAAGAAACTTTTTGGAGAAGAAAATGATAACTTTGAAAGGAGAGTTGGGCAATAGAATTTTTTTTTAGTATTTTGGGGTGGGTGGGTAGGTGGCAAGGAGAAAGAGATGCAAGAAACATGTATAGAGGGAGCTTGTAAAGAGGGGAGGTTCCACGATGTACCCATATACATTATGTAGCACTAATCATTGAAAATATTTTGTTATTAATATGGGTTCTTTTTCAAGAATCTGTGTACAGAAGGTGAAGGATGGGCATAATATAGGGGCATAATATAGACACAGAATACTTCAATGCATACATCTTCCCTTTGTAAGCACTGAGTGTTTGATATGCATGACATGGTCTCAAACTGCATCTTTTCTTTGAAGCACAATATGCTTCAGCACTAATTACATAAATTTCATGAGCACGTTCTTCTCTCTAGGATGCACAAGAGCCGTCCAAGGGGCACTAGTGCAAAGAATTGGGTTTTCGTCATTATTGATGAGAGTTGTATGGATGGTTGGGATGATAGTAAATTTCAAATAGTGACAAGAGAGGTCCATTGTATGTCATACTTATTGAAATTAATGGGAGAGAGAGAGAGAGAGAGAGAGAGAGAGATTATCAACAACAATCATGGTAACACTAGCATTAGGCTACAAAAGAATCTCTTAGATAGGGAAGGCCACATTGGCCACCTCAACTTGGGTCAAAGAATCTATCTTAGTACATGCAAGTAGATCTTCCACATGTTGGGTTTTCTTTTGAGGACAATTTAAAGTGAGATCCCATTCTTACCACAAACCCAATAGTGGTTATTATTATTCTTCTTCACCTTGCCTTTCTTCACTATCAAGGCATTAGTGGTGGGTATCCCCTACAGCTTCCCTTGCACTTTCATTGACAACCATTCATCAAGTATTAAATCACAAACCTCTTCAAAAGGCAACAAATCCTAGCTACTATAATTACTTTTGACATTGCACAAAAATATTGAGAAAGCTTGCTCAAAAGCAAATCAATAAGATACCTTCTCCTTGTATTGAGTCTAGTATTTGATTACTAATCCTGGAGATCCTAAAATCCCTTCACCACCATGAGAAAGGTTTGGGACCGATCCCCATGCTTGTAATGGGGGTTGTAAGATTGACTTTGATGAGAGATGGCACAAGAAGAACTCCATTCATAAAGCTATTGTAACACTCCCCAAACCTCACAAGATGTTTCCAATGATTGAACAATGGGGTTACCTTTGAAGTAAGGATCATGAACAACATGGAAATTTAGCATTGATATCCCTCTTCTTCCACTCTTCACGTCACTCAAAAATTCCTCTTCTCAGCTCTCCATCATTTTTTTGGAGTGTTTGGTGAGCTTAGGTCCTACATGTAAAACATTGTTTAAATGATTCTTGTGCAGATTCCATGACTTCAATTTTAGCTTTCAATGAGAATAGTGAGTGTCGTCAAGCATATGTTTTGGATTTTGATATAGTGGTGCCATGATGGAGATGCAACATAAACCACTTGGAAGAAAATAAAATGACTAAACCACACAAACTAATAGCCCCTAAAATCACACGAAAAAGAAACTCAAAACTCAATGCAACACATAAAAAATATCAAATCACTAATATTTAATGTGTAATGTGCCTTTAAGGTGATAAATCTTAGACTTTAAGAAATGTTTAATATCCTTAATGTGCTAGTGTATAATATTGTAGATCAAATGAAAGAAAAATGGGAGGACATGATCAAGGCTTCTAGATCACTATCTATAATGGGATGACAAATATTTCAAGGTGTAGATGTGTGTGTCATTTCTCAAAGAGTCAATGTGGATGACAAGATGGCACCAATGCTTGGGGTGCCACAGCACAATGTTTTAGGACAACGAAAAGTATGATGTCAAGAAGATGCCACCACATGTCAATCTCAATTGACAAATGTGTGACCACACATGATAGGCCTCATATTTTATTGAGGCAAATGCAAATCTGAACATAGAATCATCACCTGAAACACAATCGTATCAAAGAGCTCTTTGCATCCATGAATATGTCTCAAAGTTGAAGTCTTTCGTAAGTTCAATGATGTAGCTTTATGCCCTTTAAGATCACCTTAATTGGATATATCACTCAAATAGTGATGGTGGTCCATTTCATGGTACAAACTCATGGCATACAAGTAATGCCCCTACTTTTTCGAAGCATTAACTACATTCATACAATTGTTCTAAAATTTCCATATATCATTTCCCCATTAGATAATGCAACAAAATGCCCATCTTATAACACATTTTTATTAGGCTTATAAAAACACTAGCATACATCTCAACCACAACACACGTCATTGCAATTTGCAAATAAGGAATGCCTTACAAAGGACATGATATATATATATATATATATATATATATATATATTAGAAAATGAAAAATATTGGCAAAGGAAATGTGGGGATAAGGAGGTGGAGAGAGGGGGAGAATAGAGAATACCTATGTAGGAAGCACTAGCTCTTTCTTGCTTTCAGTGTTTTTGGAGGTCAAACATTAGCTACACTAACTACAGTATTGAGGAAGAGATGGATCATAGGCCATCTATGATCTGTGTGTGGATCATACAGTGCAACGCATGTGCACACGTTTTGTTGTCAAATCTCATGTATGCAAGGGGGACTTGTCATTATGGGGACCTACACAAGCAAGGCTATGGGCTATACAGTGCAATGCATGTGCACACGTTTTGTTGTCAAATCTCATGTATTCAAGGGGGCTTGTCACTATGGGGACCTACACAAGCAAGGCTATGGGCTATAAATGGCAACTCTAAGCACTGCATTTTCAATGGCAATGATAGCTGCGGGGTGTGTTTTGAGCTCATCTATCACAATGATCCATTGTGGTGCGTGCTAGGTCACCTACATCTATTCATAATGGCCACTAACTTCTATCTGCCCAACTACAACCTTGCTAATGACAACAACAATGATGGCTAGTGCAACCCCCCACTCCATCACTTCCATTTTGAATCTTGTAGGTATGCCCCTCTTTCTTGCATCAACTCTTAGCCTAATAACTTGTTTCTATGGTTAGCCTCCCTCACAATTGAGTTATAAAATGCAAGGGAAATTGGATGCATTTGGTAATTGTGCTTCTACAGTTGCTTCAACAACATTTATCGGTTGCACAACATTATGAGTATTGAAGGAATCCAAGAAATGGTAAATTTTGTTCACACTGTAGCGATAACCATAGGTGTATGTTTTTGGTGTAAAGTGATGAGCCTTTGAGGAAGATATTTATGTCTGAAGGAAGGGATACTTGTGATTTTGTGATGGCAATGCATAATGGCATCAGAAGTCAAATATACATCAAATAGAAAGCCATAGGTTATAAACTGCATTTTGTATGCTGTTGGATATCCTTACTATAGTGCCATTCTTGAAAGGCACATAGGGTGGTAAGATTACTAATAGTTCATTAGTGGTGCTATGAACATTTTTGACTAGACTAAGGCTAATTGTAAAGAGTTTACAATTGATTGTGGGCTTTCCATATGGAAAGGGAATTGTATTGAGTAGAGGTGGTGCTTATTTCAGTTTATATCCAAAGTTCAAACTAGGTAGAGTAAGGTTGGTAGACAAAGGTCTGTTGTCTAGTGGCTTATGTCTAGATTAAGGTTGTTAATCATTGTAGCTTTTTTATTTCATCCAAGTTTTAGTGGTGTATGAAAAGGTTTAAAGGTGTAAATAGAAGTGTTTATTGACAAATATTTAACCTTATGTTCTTGGTGAAGGATGTGCTTGGACATCTCCAAAGAACCACAATCAAGGCCTTGATTTCTTAGAAGGATCATAGTGCATGAACACCTACAACCTTTCTTGTAACATTAATGGGGTGTTGTTTAATCCTCAAAGATAATATGTAACCCTATGCACCCTGAGCAACATGAGTAAGTCATCATAAGATATGCTACTTGCCTCATGTCAACTTCAAGACAACCAAGTATCATATTTTGGTATTTTTAGAAGGCTTCTTTGTATGAGTGTAAATTTCTAAAGAGAAATGTGGATGATCTCATGAAAAATAACATGTCTAGTGGTTGAATCTACAAAAGTTATAGTAAGCCTAATAGGTATAGTTTCTTCCATGGTAGTGAGCTCATGTGTTTTACCATGTCTCTTGTATATAACTCATATGGACCATAATTTTCTAATATCACTTAAAGGGGATGCTTTTAATGATGGGTTGATGTTTTCAACATGATCATTTTTATTGAGATAATTTTGAATAGGGTATATCATTTATAGCCTCTAAACAAGGCTTACAATGTACATGATGCTATAAAATTATATATAGAAAACATATACTTTCTACTTGCATTGAAATTGTGTCAACTCTCATAGTACAAACACGTGATTATGAATGTAGAAATAGAGAGCAAAACTGAGATGCATCTACACCAATCTACCCATGACATAAGAGGTGCTTCATCCACATGAAGTAAACAATCAATGTGAGTCTATTCATAAAAGACTAGTTAGTTATATGAAGTGAGAAAATACACCAGTTGGAAAGAAAGCCAACTATTGCAAACTTCTTAATGCAAGAGTTGGCTCAGAGATTGCAATAGATTTAAAGGACATTGAGCTGCTTCTATCTCTTATTGTAGAAGCTATACTAGTTTGAATTGGATGGAGAGGGAAAACTCTACTTCACTTATCAAGGTTTTTAACCTTTTGAGATTACAGGCTAGGTTGATTCACACTACATAGAAATGGTTGGGACCACTTTCAACGTTGACATTATACAGGTGGGGTTGTGCAAAAAGTGTTTGAATATTTTGGAAACAAGTTGATTTAGTAATGAAGAGCCTCATGAGCTTCATATGGGTTTAGATGGAAGAATAGTTATTTATCTACCATTAAGGGCTTACCATCAGACTCTCTAGTTGGGCTTTCATCACAAGGTAAGTATTGATTAAGATGCATACATTTGGAAATGTCATGCATGCACAACCAGTTCTGTCATATGTCATGCTTGATTAATGAACATAAGCAATGAAACTTCAAGTCTAGGCTACAATTTCTCTTCCATGATGCTCATCTTTGTGTTGATGTTGAAGCTGATAGTTTGTTATTTGCCAGCTAATCAAAAGAGTTTATATCCATGTATGCACAATTTTTGCTATTCAAGAATAGTTTTGACATGAAGATTTTTTTCCCCTTATCTCTTCACAAACTTGTATGAAATTGAGAGAGATTTATATTGTATGAAAATCAAGTATACAATGGATTTTTAAGAAGGTTGGTTTGGATAGCATGTCAATTTTCACAATAAGCTTGTCCTTAGCATTGTTAGCACTATAATAACATTCGTTATACACAAGTTTTCTTAGTGAGGTTTGATTGTGATGCTTTCATTTATTAAGAGTATTATTTTTTATTTTGTGCTTCTATCAAGGCCTACTATATGCATGCAATGCTTGGCATATTTTTGAGTACTTATTTTATGATAAATTATGGATTCTTGTGCTTGATCATGTAAGTGCATATATCTACATATATTCATGTGAGCATGTTAGTGGCATATAAATAAGTGAACACAAATGTAAATATATATGTGTGTTTATATATATACTTGAGCATGTTTGTGTATGCTCATTTTATTTTTGAATGTGAATAGGGTTAAGTAAGAGCCTATCAAAGAAGCTTCAAATGGCAATAATATTTGAAGTCCCAAAATTACCCAAGAAATAAGAAGGAAAGAGGAGGATCTAGGGGGCCAAATTTGGAAAAAGATTTGGAGGGAGTTTGGGTTGAGGCAAGGAAGCATAGGAGAAGGGGGGGGGGAAGTTTTTTTTTTGAAAGGAAGCTGCCATGTTAGGCTACCCTGAAGAGTACTATCAATGGATCTCTACCTTGGAGCTATGGAAAAATTATAGTGCTTTCAAGATCTATTGGGGGTGTGGAATGTCCTAAGACGTAATAACAACAAGGGGGGGCTTCTATGTAGAAAAAAAGGAGAGCTTCATCAAAGAGGGGATGCATAAGGAGAGAATTCTTCCCATCTCTATCAAGGTTGGTGCATGTAATCATTTGATAGTTTTAATTTTCTTTTCATGGTCCTATTTCTTTGCTAAAGTTCTTGTTTCAACTTTACTTGTTTCAAGAAGCTTAGAGTCAAAACTTTGTAGGTTGACATAAGCATATATTGCTATAGACTATAAAAAGTTATATGCTTTGAACGTGTGAATTCTTTCTTTTATGAAATTCGGTAGCTTGAAGAGTGAGTTTTGCACATCCCCTTCTATGAAAGGTCATGGCACTATAAAGTTTGTGTAGTCCCTATCAATCACTCTACTTCAATTTTTTCTCTCTTGTAAGGCTAGGCAACAACATTGTGTGTTGCACAACATGGTTTTAGACCTAGTATACTTGCATTTATCAGTCAAAACCTTGTATTATCATGCTCTATCCCCTCTCATGGCTAGAGGACACCCTGACTAGCTACATGCTTGCTCTTTTTTCTCCTAAAAATCCATTTTAAGGCTTGTAGGATGTGCCTAGTTTATTCCTTGTTTAGTTAAATTACTCTTTTGTTGTTCTATTGCTACTGTAATAAAGGTTACAAACCTTGCAATCTTTGCTATTATCGATCATGTCTCAGCTCTTAACTTTAATAATATTAGATATTATTTCAAAAAAATTATTAGTGAATCACATACAAAATATGCCATTTAAACTTGCAAAGTGTGCTGCCTAGACTGTTGAGGTGTAACCCAGTGAGAAGCCTACTGCCCAAGTACAAAAACACAACACAAAACATATTGGCTAGAGTGTTGAACTTGTTTCCCTAGAAGGCTATTGTATTTCCTAGGTTGCAAGAGAAAATCCTTGGGTTGAAAACATAGCATAAGAAGATAGCTATATTGCACACACACATGTCTGAGACTATCCAACTTGGTTTGAGGTTGCTCTGGATAGTGTAGGCACCGTCCAATGAGTATGAAGGGTACATTGGATCAAACACATGTTTGTATTGTGTTTTAGCTCCAAATTTAGGACTTTGGGATGGGCTTAAAAGGAGTTAATCATGGATTGATAAAAACCCTAAATTTAGTGGCTCAATAGGCCATTGCATGTGATCTTATTTTAATACATGGTACTCCCTTTCCATGGTCCAAACTTGACATTTCTCTCTCTCAAAATCATGCCCTTTTCATTCTTTGATTGTAGGGTAATAGATATATATCTATGCAAATAATTAGTGAGTATGTATATTATCATCTTATACTTTCTCACTTAATGTTGATTAATTACTAGGATGAAATGTTGAGCTAACTTTATAAGTACAAGTAAGGGACTTTTCATTATGTCATAACATGATTCCTTTGGGATCTTGCACATGGAGCTCAACTCCATAGTTTCAAAAATACTTACCTCTTTGTGTGAATTTCCTAACCTTCATCCTCATGTATATGTTATCCAACACATTTGCAATTGAGATTATATACCATGGAATGATAAAAGCATATAGTGACAATCATGAGGCAAACATAGCTATATAATGTTTCAAAGTGCAAGAGCACACTGTTTTACCTCAAATCTATCTTCTCATTGCATATAGTAAGGATAGTTTATCATGGGGGCTAGGGTTAATTTATCTCATGATTATAAGCTATGGAGTTGGATCTTCTGAGAGATCAAGCCATGTCGACAAGAGCTTAATAGTAGCCATACTATGTTGTGCTTCCCACCTAGTCTTGATGGCTTGCTTATTGCATGTACCCTTTAATAAGACATTGAGCTTGAATATGGATGTTTTTTATAACTAGTGGAGATAAATCAAGAGGATGCTACAAATATGCATGTTGAGATATCGAGCTCCACTCGTGATACACCAGGGTGACCGTTGTGTATTTATGTCTCATAAATACACGGTGACAGACTTAGTTCGTGGCTCAGTTAGTATGCCACCTTAGTTGAGTTTGGTTTGAGACCCATATATAGGGTTCTTCTATTTCTTTGTATGAGAGTTCTTTTGGCTTACACAACTAAGAAGAGGAAAACTGTTTTCAGCCTCTACCCTTGTGTGTATTCCCCCATTGTGCAAGCAAGAAAGCTACAAGTGAGACTCCTTCCTTCTCTCCCACAATCTTGACATGGTATCAGAGCCTTGTTCGTGGTAAGGAGCTCAAGAAAGCAAGCCAAGCTCGCGGTGTTCTGGTAAGAGGAGCAGTGTTGCTTTCATTTTCTGTTTTGGAAGCATATCTCTGCAGGTAGCACAGCCGGAAAGTGCAGGAGTGCATTGACTCAGGTTGAGACACCCTTCGCGGTGAAGCAAGAGGGTAGTATATGCTATGGGAGATGGCTTTAGCCCTTGGCGACCTTGTTTTTTTGATTTGAGGCCATTTCGGGGCCTGTTTTGGAGGCGGAAGTTTTCTGCACGCACTCAGGAAAATGCCCAATTTTATGCTGTGCGACCACTGTTCTACAGGTCGGTGAAAAGTTACCATAGAAATTGCATCGTATGCTTATGTGCAGAGACATTGGGAGTTACAGAATCATCCTTGGTTTCTGTTTATGCAAAATCGTCACTAGGAAGTGACTGTGTGGTCAAATACCACTTTCGCCAGTTTTGCAGATTTTCCCTTGTGAGGGTGAAGCTGTGTTTTTTGCAGTGACAGAATTTTTTGCAGTCTTCTGTAATGGCATCTGATTCTCTCTCACAGATTGTCACTGAAAAGCTTGACAAGAACAACTTCCAAGCATGGAAGTTTAGAATGACGAATTTCCTTATGGGAAAAGGATATTGGGAATTTGTTGCAGGAAATGAAGAAGAACCAGATCTTCCTGATGTTCCCAATCAACAGCAAATGCAGGCATTCAAAGCATGGCATGAGAGAGCCAGGAAAGTTATGTACTGGCTGTCTATCAGCATTTCAGACTCTATGATTGTGCATATTCAGGATGCAAGTACGCCAAAGGAGGCATGGGATACTCTGTCAAAGATGTATAGCACAAATACGCAAGCCAGGAAAATGCAGCTCAAGCAAGAGTTGCACAATGTGCAAAGAGAAAATATGAGCATCAATGACTACCACATGAAGGTGAAGAAGATTGCAGATGCACTTGCTTCCATTGGGTCGCCAGTGGAAGATGATGATTTAGTTTCTGTGACCTTGAATGGTCTAGGAAAGGATTATGCACAGTTTCGGACATCCATTTCAGTTCGTGAAAGATTTCCTGATTTTGAGGAGTTGATTGCTCTTCTAATTTCTGAGGAGCAGAGAAATGGTGGTGCATCTTCTTCAGGAGGAACTTCAAAAGAAACTGTCTTCTACTCAAATGCTGGAAGAGGTAGTGACAGAGGTAGAGGAGGCCGATTTGGAGGCCGTGGTAGAAATCAGAATATGCAGCAAACTCAAGAAAACGAGTCCTATGGAGGAGGACGTGGTAACTCTAGAGGCAGGGGGAGCCAAAGAGGTCGTGGTGGATGGCAAAGAGGCAAAAATGCAAACAATAATGTTGAATGCTACTATTGTGGTAAAATGGGTCATATGGCTAAAGACTGCTATAAAAAGCAGAATGACATCATGAATGGAAAACTGCAACAAGGAAATTATGCATCTTCTAGTAGACAGGGTGATGACAGAAATGAGCATTTGTTTATGGTGCAGCACATGAACGATTCTGTGACAAGTGCAGAAGAAAGCAACGATGTGTGGTATGTTGACTCAGGTGCATCAAACCACATGACAGGTCATGCAGAATGGATGAAGGATGCAAGGAAAATGGAAAAACCAGGATTTGTGGAGACTGGTGATGATACTGCACATCCGATTGTGCAGATTGGAATAATTCCTTTGTCTATGCAGGATGGGAAAAAGAAATACCTGTCCGATGTATTTCATGTCCCGAATATCACCAAGAATCTGGTTTCTGTTGGTCAAATGGTTGAACAGGGCTTGCAGGTCAGATTTAATCCTCATGGATGCTTTGTTGAGGATATGAAAAATAAAGGTCGCTTGATAGCAAAATGAAAGAATAAGGGCAGAATCTTGTGGGTATCATATCCAAGATAGTCTCCGAAAAGAAGCGGGACTGGGATACAAAATTATATGTGGTGGTTTGGGCGTATAATACGACATTTAAAAGAGCCACTGGCCACACCCCGTTCAAATTAGTTTACGGGGAGGAGTGTGTCTTACCCTTAGAAATTGAGTTGCCGACCATTAGATTCGCAATCAATCATTCTCTGGTGATGAAGAATTGAGTGCAGCAATGTTTGCACATGTGACCGGTGTAGTTGCAGATATTGATATCTGGCATAAACGCATTGGTCATGTTAATGTACAGCGACTTAAATCAATGCAGGCCCAAAATATTGTTGTAGGATTGCCTAAATTCAAGGTTGCAGAAATGCATAAGGTATGTGAAGCCTGCCAATTTGGAAAACAGGCAAGGAAACCATTTCCTAGACATGTTCAAGAGAGTGAGAAGCCATTGGAATTAATCCACTCTGATGTGTGGACTACTAAAGCTGCATCTCTTGGAGGCTGTCATTATTTTGTCACTTTTATTGATGACTATAGCAGAAAAGTTTGGGTGTATTTTATGAAGAAGAAAAGTGAAGTGTTTGGGCATTTCAAAACTCTTAAAGCTATGGTTGAAAAAGAAACAGGTCTGCAAATAAAATGCATAAGGTCAGATGGAGGGGGAGAGTACCTCTCAAATGAGTTTGCAAGGTTCTTGCAGGAGCATGGCATAAAGCAACAATATTCATGCAGTCATACCCCACAACAAAATGGAATTGCAGAAAGAAAAAACATACATATTGGAGAGGTGTCTCGTGCCATGCTCAATGAAAAAGACCTGCCAGATTTTTATTGGGCTGAAGCAGTTGCTACAGCAGTCTACATAATGAACAGGACTCCCACTGCAACAATACATGGAAAAACTCTAGAGGAGAGGTATACTGGTAGGAAACCAGATATTTCTCATTTGAAAATTTTTGGTTGCATTGCCTATGTGCATGTGCAGATGAGTTGAGATCCAAGTTGGATCCAAAAGCTGAGAAGTGCATCTTTATTGGTTACTCTCTGCAGCAAAAAGGGTATAGATGCTATAACCCTTCTACTCGTAAGTTTACAGTGAGCAGAGATGTTGTTTTTGATGAGATGAGTAGCTGGTATAAACCAGTAAATGTGATTGATGATGTAGATGCACAAAATGGTAATGCTGCACAGAATTCACAGCAGCAGTCACAAAATATTAGTGGACCTGGAGCGTCCTCTAGCAGTGGTTCATATTCTTCGCCATGGACAGGCAGATTGAGATCAGGAGAATCTTCTCAAAGTAATGCAGATAGTGGTATGCAGGTATCACGAAAAGGAAAAGAGAAGGTTGATCAGCCCATGTTTGATGTGAATGCAGGTCACTCTTATGTGGATGGTGAATCCAGTGGCTCAGAACAGAGCATTGATGATGAGTTGGGTATTCCTTCTATTGTTACACCTGGAGTAAGGAAGACCAAGGATGTTTTGAGAGAACCTGGGAGTGAACCCACTTTGCGCAGGTCTACCAGAGTTAGGTATCCTGTGGATAGGCTGAAATATGATGGATTTACAGCCATTCACTATGCATATACGGTCAAGGTGATACAGGAACCAAAACCCACTTCTTTTGAGCAAGCCATGGGAAAAGAAAAATGGGAGAAAGTCATGGATGAAGAAATGGATGCCTTGGAAGAAAATGCTACATGGGAATTGGTACCTTTGCCTAAAGGTAAAAATGCAATTGGTTGTAAGTGGGTTTATAAGGTGAAGCACAATGCAGATGGTTCTGTGAACAGATACAAGGCAAGATTAGTAGTCAAGGGGTATGCACAAACATATGGCATTGACTATGAAGAAACATTCACCCGGTTGTAAGGATGGCAACCATTAGAGCAGTCATTGCTATGGCTGCATCAAAGGGATGGTCTTTGCATCAGATGGATGTAAAGAATGCCTTCTTGCATGGTGATTTGCAAGAAGAGGTCTATATGGAGCAGCCACCAGGTTATGTCCATGCTGTTCATCCTGAGTTTGTTTGCAGGTTGAAGAAAGCCTTGTATGGCTTGAAGCAAGCACCTAGAGCATGGTCTGACAAGATAGGACAGTACCTTGTCACTATTGGCTTTCAGATTTCCAAGGCAGATTTCTCACTTTATGTGAGAAAAACAGAGAAAGGTATTATGCTACTTGTCATTTATGTTAATGATTTGATTATGATAGGTGACAGTGATGAAGATATCCTTCATGTGAAAATGCTATTGAAGCAGAAGTTTGAGATGAAGGATTCGAGAGAGCTGCGTTATTTCTTGGGCATTGAGGTGATTAGATCACCAAGTGGGATACAGCTCTTGCAGAGGCAGTATGGATTGGACATGCTGTCCAAATATGGGATGACAGGCTGTAAGCCTATTTCAGTTCCTTTGGAGCAGAATGTGAAGCTGAGCACAGATGCAGGTGAGCTTTTGGAAGACCCTACTATGTACAGACGCATAGTAGGAAGTTTGATTTATATGACTATTACCAGGCCAGATTTGAGCTATGCTGTTGGATTGGTAAGTCAGTTTATGCAGGCTCCAAGGAAACCGCATTTGGATGCGGCTAGACGCATACTCAGGTATGTGAAGTCCACATTGTAGTATGGACTATTTTATGAGACTGGGGTTCAGATACAGTTGCATGGATACACTGATGCTGATTGGGCTGGTAGCATTTCTGATAGACGATCTACCAGTGGATATGTGTTCTCTTTTGGGAGTGTTGCAGTCACTTGGAGCAGCAAGAAACAGCCTACAGTTGCCTTGTCGAGCACAGAGGCTGAGTACAGGGGTGCAGCAATGGCTTCATGTGAGGTAGCTTGGTTGCATAAGCTACTTTATGATATGCATCAGTCTACAGATGGGCCAGTTGTCATTTATTGCAACAACATGAGTAGTATACACTTGGCAAATAACCCAGTCTATCATGCTAGAACAAAGCACATTGAGGTGCATTATCACTATGTGCGGGAGAGGGTTTTACTAGGTCTTATTGATCTAGTTTATGTCAGCACAGAGGATCAGGTAGCTGACATATTTACAAAGGCATTGGGCGTAGAGAAGCTGCGCAAGTTTAGAGACCTGCTTGGTGTGCAGGAATTGGGATTGAGCTCGAGGGGGAGTGTTGAGATATCGAGCTCCACTCGTGATACTCCAGGGTGATCGTTGTGTATTTATGTCACCGACTTGTCAGTTGCAGACGCGGTTGGTACACCGCCCATGAATAATAGCTACATGATAGCTATCCTTATCTACTCTAGTTCGTGGCTCAGTTAGTATGCCACCTTAGTTGAGTTTGGTTTGAGACCCATATATAGGTTTCTTCTATTTCTTTGTATGAGAGTTCTTTTGGCTTACACAACTAAGAAGAGGAAAACTGTTTTCAGCCTCCACCCTTGTGTGTATTCCCCCATTGTGCAAGCAAGAAAGCTACAAGTGAGACTCCTTCCTTCTCTCCCACAATCTTGACAATGCATGCTTCTTAATGCTAAAAACAAGTCATGATTCATTTTTAGATAGCATAAATGCTTCCCAAATGTAGGGGTGGACTAAAGATGAATGCATCCCAAATACCTAGCCACAATTGGTATCTTAAATTGGGAATAATGTATTAGGGAATTTGAAAATCTCCATGCACTTTGAGAATCCCCAATATCTTTATTATTTGACGGCATGGTCAAATCTTGTTGTCTTAGTAAAAGATGGAGTCTACCCTAAATGCTTTATAAGCTACCTTCCCAAATCCCACTTTCAAATATGGATCAAAATTTAGCTACGTGGTCAAATATTAATCACTTATTTGAAATTGGGACTTGGAAATTTCCTAAATTCTGTAATATGGTGTTTGGGTTAAAAAGATGATAGTACTTGAATAGATGAAAATTGGCTAGAAGCTATAAGTAATGTAATTACAAGTTGCAGAGAAGGTTATTGTGGTTAGCAAATTTGGATAGAATTAGTATTTTGAAATCTAATGCCAATTAGAGAGGTTTTGATGGTGCATAACATATCCAAAGTGTGCTTTCACCCTACTGAGCAACCCTACCAAGTTTGATAGCAAATTGAGCAAGTGTGTGAGAGATGTACTTTCCAAAGCCTTGACAACTATAATGGACTACATGTGGATGGTACTGTAGGCCGTGCATAGTTTTTTTGAGGTAGAAGCTTTAAGAATTTTCCCCTGATGTCTTTAGGGAATTCGTACTTTGGAATGGGCGCTACATTTTTCCTTTAAAAAGCTTAGTAGTGTCTGAGTTATGGATCATAAGGTACAAGTAGTTTTATACAAGGCTATCCTCATTAATAGGATTTCAAGAATAAGAGAATAGCCATCATTAAATTTGATTTTGGCTTCCTAATAAAATGTCTACTCATAAGTTGGGTTTCAATCTGGGGGTACTAATCATGGTGAATGAAATATTTGACATGGGTTGTATCACCAAGTGCAGACAAACTATAAAAGACATGTAAATATAGTCTATTTTGCTTTTGGGTGCATGTTCCTAGTAGTGTTCATGCTAGTTAATGGGGTTAGGAGTGAAGGCATGCTTGCCACTTGGCCATAGAGAGATATAGAGAAGAGGAGAGAATTAAGATGCAAGACAATTGTGGAATAAATGATTTGCAACCTTATATACCTACAAGGACAATGAACATGGAGTGTATTAGAAATGTGAAGTTCATTGGAAGTTGAATAGCAATTTCGAATAGTAAAAAGGTCAGACCACATGAGAGCTTTAGCTAGAGAAATAGAGCTAAAAATTATCATAATTGTAGGGAATGTTCTATTGGATATGTGCCATTTACTTAACAAGAATAGGTCTAAATTTGAACCACTATAAAACATTCATTACATTTGGGATACATTGAATGCTTGAATTGCATTGTAGCTATTGTGGCTTCTATTTTAAAAAGATATATAATTGTATCAACACTTGTTGAATTGGAAGTCTAAATACTCTTTGTGCCATGGTGATGTACAAGGAATGCTCTAATATCTCTTATCTCTAAGTTATTGAATAAAATTTGGTTTTGTCTTGCAATAATTAAAAAGGAGAATATAGTAGCTTTACAATGAAGTGAACCTAACAAGACCTTAGAGAGAGGAGTACAGAAGAGAGTGACAAGGAGAGAGAAGTACTAGAAGAAGAGAGAGAAAGACAGAAAGCGAGAGAGAAAGAGAGAAGAAGAGGAAGGAAGCCATGGAAGCTATGAAGGTTAAGAGAGAGTTTCTTAATTAATTCATGATGATTGACCTAACCCTTTTACTCCTCAAATACCATCGGTGTGATGGGTATTTTCCCCATAATTCACATATGTGCTATTCGTTACAAGCCACGCTGACTCAAAAGGCTTTTGTCCCTAGAAAACAAAAGGATAATGGAGGGGAAGAGGTAGCAGAGTACTACTTTGTGCACATAGAAGTGGGCCCACACAGAATACGATCCACCATTTCATGAAAATCAAGACCCTAATGAAGTAGACATCATGTTGTCCATAATAGGACTACTATAGAAAAACGGTCATAACAACTTGGGGTGCGGAGCTCTAAATAGGATGGTTGAGGTGTCAATGTGGAGCTCGTGAAGCATACTTTTAGCCCATGAAGGTGGGGTTGGGCTAAAAAAATTTCAAGATCAAAATTGGTGCAAAATAGTTTGATGTCCAAAAGTAGTCTATAGTCCCCCAAACAAGGCCTATGGTTAAGTTTCAGGAAAATAGTATCCTTGAGGTGGGAAAATTCCTGCAAAATGGTTGTTGGTCTCCAAGAAGCTTCCTCGAAGTTTCTTTTCTCTCTAATCAATGACTACTTTAGGAATGTATTGAATAAGGCCCTCTTCATTCATGGGGGAAATTACACATAGTCTTTTGGGGTCCCAATGAATGGTTTTAGGTGGCTCACATGAAAGATGCCATGGATCTTAGTTGAGGGAGTGAGCTGGAGGTGATAGGCCAAGTCACCCACTTTCTTCACTATCTTATATGGTTCATAGTAGTATTGTGCCAACTTATTGCATGAGCCATCCTTGAGTGTGGCATATAGGGACTTGGGGACCTTGAGAAGTACAAACTAACCTTCTTGAAACTCAAGAGAGTGCCTCCTTTCATTAACATAGAGCTTTGTGTGGTCTTGGGCCTTTTGCTTGAATCCATTCTAATTCCTCTTTTCCATGTGGGTTAAGCTTTTCACTAAAGATGATTGTAGGGAGGGGCACCCAATAGCCATATAAGGCCTCAAAGGGGGACACTCCAATGTTGAAATGAGTGGAATTGTTATAAGAAAACTCAGACAAGTGCATACATGAGTTCCATACATGCTGGACATCGTGAAAAAAATGTCTCAAGTAGGTTTCAAGCCACTTGTTGATCCGCTCTATTTGACCATTAGTATGGGGGTGATAGGCTATAGATGGAGCCAATTTTATCCCCATGGAGCTAAAAACTTGTTTGCCAAAAATGGCTTATGAATTTGGTATCCCAATCATGCACTATGACATGTGGTAACCCATGCAACTTGAATACATGCTCCATAAATTGACCACCCACTTGAGATGTTGTAAATTGTGACTTGCTGGGGATAAAATAGGCTGCTTTAGTGAGCCTGACAACTACCACATGAACATTGTTCCAACCCTTCTTGGTGGTGGATAGACTGATGATAAAATCCATTGTAATGTGGGTCCACTAGCCTTCAAGCATGGGCAATGGCTACAATAATCCATCTGGCTTAAGCTTGCTATCCTTATACTGCTGACAAGGCACACATTGAGACACAAAGTCCTTAATATCTTTCCATAGGCCTCTCCAATAAAAGCTCTTTGAAATGCAATTATAGGTTTGAAACACCCCTAAGTGACTAGAAATTGGCAAAGAATGCATCTCTTATAGGTTTTACTGTGTTAAAGAGGATGTGTGGGGAATGAAAATCCGGCCATGTACCCATATGAAACCATTTTTTATCTAATATGGGGAGTGCTCATCCATAGTGCCTTGCTGTAATTTCTGAAAGATAGAGCTAAATTCAGCATTGAGCAATTAGGTCTCTTGAAGTTTCTCTATCCAATCACTGTGAAGTTCTGTGATCGATGAGACTTTGCATGCCCACATATAGGAGAGTGAATCAGCCACCACATTGTCCTTCCCACAGCTATAAGTGATCTCAAAATCATAGTTTTGCAAAGTTTCCACCTACCACATTTTCTTAGGAGTCAAATTGGGCTATGTTAAGAAGTATTCGAGCACTCGATGGTCACTTTTCACCTTGAATCAGCTACCATATAGATAGTGGTGCCAACTTTTTAATAGCATTGAATGATTACCAACATCTCCTAATCATAAACATGTAGTTGCCTTTATTTTCCATCCAATTTGTGGCTCTCAAAGGATATTACACCATGTTCTTGCATAAAAATAGCCCCAATATTCCTTCCACTAACATCACACTGTATAGTGAATTCTTTTGTGAAGTCAGGACACTCAAGAATGGGAGATGAAGTAAGCAAGTCTTTCAATTGTTTTGATCAACCAGAGCATTACAAAAAAAGCCTCTTTTTATGCTTATCCGTTAATGGTGCTACAATCATAGCATAATGGTGTGGGCTAAGAAAGCCACATAAACAAATAGTATTAGAGGGTGTGGGCCAATTCGAAACACACTACACCTTCTTGGGATTAGCCATATCATCCCAAAAAAGCCCATTTTTTTAGCCTAGCTGTTAATGGTTCTACAATCATAGCATAATGGTGAATAAATCTTTGATAAAAGGAGGAGAGACTAAGAAAGCCACATAAAGAAATAGTATTAGAGATTGTGGAGCAATCTAGAACACATTGCACCTTCTTGGGGTCATCTTGGATCCCCTTGTCACTCACAATGTGACCCAAATACTCAACCTCGTTCTACATGAAAATACATTTTCTTTCCTTGGCAAATGATCTATCCTTCCGTGATACATCAAATACTTGCCATGCATATTGTAAGTGCTCTCTCAATGTCCTGTTGTAGATAAGTATATCATGAAAAAAAGACAAGCTTAAACTAAAAAAGGTAGGGATGTAAGCTCTTGTTCATAAGACTCTAAAAAGTGGTAGGGGCATTGGTTAGCCCAAATGGCATGATAAGAAAGTGATACAAGCTCGGGTCAGTTGTCTTGAATGCTATTTTGATTTCATCACCTACCCTCATGCACATTTGATGATAGCCAGACCTCATGTCTATCTTAGTGAAGTAGCAAGCACCCTTGAGCTCATCCACCAACAAGTCATCCATTCTAGGTATGGGATACCTATTCTTGACTACAATCTTGTTAAGGTCATGGCAATCGATACACATCATGAAGGAGCCATCCTTCTTTTTGATCAACAAGACAAGAAATTCATAAGGGGAAGAGATAGGCTCGATAAACCCCATCTTAATGATCTCTTTAACTTGCATGGAAACTTCCTCACACTCACACTTAGAGAGTATATAAGGAGGCATATTTACTATTTTCAAGTGGGGCTCCAAGTCAATAAGATGATCCACTTACCTTTTTGGTGGGAGAGCTGTAGGTAGCTGAAAGAGGTCCTTATATTCATCCAAAATATCTCTCAAGGTTGCATCCTTGGTAAAATGAGTGGACTCATTTGAAACATCATCTTTTAAATACAAGACAAAAATTTATGAGCATATCTTAAACTCCTATTTCAGTTGGTTTGTTGTAATCAACTAAAAATCTACATTATTCTTGATCCTCTCTAAGTGTATAAGCTATCCATGCATCACAAATTCCATGTACAATGGAGAGGACTCCATGGCATTTGCCCAACTTTTTCAGCCTACCACATCCCAAGACAACATCAATGGATCCCATATCAAGTGCAATCAAGTTCACAATTGCCTCATAATTTGCAGCCAAGCTAAGTGGTACCTTAGAGCATATGTGAGTGTTGATTTCCTCATTACCATTAGCCATGTGCACCTTAAGGGGATACTGTAATTCTATGGGAAAGCATTTCAAATGGTCAAGGGTTGAAGCTATACACGTTGCCACTATCAACAAGTATAAATACATGCTTCCCATTTATGTTTCCTTATATACATAGTATACTTGGCTTCTAGAACCCATCCATGCATCCATAGATATGGAGTAAATGGAAGTAGTGGCATGTGGGGGTGTCATATGATCAATCTCGTCCATCTCATGAGGAAGACAATCATGGGGTCAAAGGGAAATGCTTCTGGGGAGTTAAAGATCTACTCATGGTCAAGGTCCTCCTCATAATCAATATTTTCAGCATGGGACATAGGAGACATAGCATTCAAATCCTCATCCTCATGTTCATAATATTCCAAGATATACATGCTATGAAACTTGACAGTGGCTATTCTATAAGGGCATTGACAAGCATGATCATTTGTATATTTATCCCGCATTTGAAATATAAACCCTTAGCTTTTCTTTCCTTAACCACTTTCAATGGGATAAATTTTTGACCAATTGGGGCTGATGCATTGAGTGGTCTATTTTTAGCATATTTAGGGTCTCCCTTTGGGGTGGCTGTTGTCCCAAAACTACCCTATTTTTTACTAGCATTAAAACTAGGAAAAATAGGAATTTTGGGGCTACCATTAGGCATGTTAATGCTACAATAAATCTGACCATATTGTCTATTCCTTATGGGTGTTCTTTGTTGTTTGAAACCATGTTATAAATGATCACTCTTGCAGTACTTTCAGCCATATCTTTTAGCCAACTCTACGGCCTCAAACAAGCTAGATGGCTTTTGAGCCATTACATCAATTGAAAGGACTGGTTCTAGCCCATTAATACACTTATGCAACTTTACATCATCACTAACAGGCTCTACATACATTATCAAGTTCATAAACTAATTTGTATACTCCTATACGGTGAGATTATGTTGATCAAGTTGGTACCATCTTCTTGCCAACTACTCCTTTTCTACCAGGGATACAAATACATGTATATTATGCATTTAAAGTCATCCCAATCACATAATTGCCAAATTCCCTTTGTATGTAGTGCCACCATGTATGGGCAAAGCCCTCCAGATGAAGAGAGGTGAAAAGGATATTTTCCTTATCAGTGCATGGGTAGATGTGAAAATAAGTCTTTAGCTTAGAGTTCCACTCTTCCAAGTTAGTTGAGGGATGGGGACTATCCATTGAACTTGGTAAAAATGATTTTGTCACGCAGGCCATTAGTGCCTTGCTGCCCATAATTCCACGAGGGCCATACAAGTCAAATTGTCCATTACACCCTTGCTATCCATGATTACCATGTGGGATATGCTGCCCATACATTTGATATTTCCTAAATTGAACATTAGGACATTGCTACCCAAAAGTAACATGTGTATGCTACCCATGAGTGCCATGCATACCATGCTGTCCATAAGTACCTTGTGGAGTGTGATGTCCATGATTTTGGGCAGGCATGTAGCTACCATTTTTAGTGGCTAGCTGTCCCATGGAAGGATTGGATAGATTGGCAATGGGGGATGAAAGGATAAGCTCATCATGCCTTATTGAGGGCTCATGTGTCTCATAGGTGTTGAAGGGAAACCATGCATCCCAATGATGCCTTGCTAGCCATGCATAGTCTCTAAGGGAGGGGTCCAATCGGCCTTAATATTGGACCAATGCTCCTTTTCTTGCATTGAGGGGGCTGCTATTGTCGAGATGAGAGTGGTCATTTTCTCCATCAGCGTTGTCATGGTGGCCATCATGTCTTTATGTCTCTCAGCAGCATTATGATTCTCATGTTGGCACAATGTGTGATTGAGCATAGAGTAATGGTCCAATTCAAGGGTTATTTCTTCAAGAATCTCTTATGGTCCTCTTAGGAGGAGCTAGGGTCATTCATCGATTCTTGAGAATCCTTGATTTCACGTTGAAACTCTTCTTCGGCCTTTGCCTTACCGCTTTGTCTTGGCATGCTGAGTGCTATCCAAACATACCCTCTGGTGCAAAATCTAAGATATCTTTAGCTAGGGATCTCAAGAAGCTTTTCGATTTTAAAAAAGGGTAGAGTGCCCTCTATGAGGCTATGAATTTTTTTAAATCACAATTGACTATGAGCAACTTTCTATAGCTGTATAGGAAAGGCATTACAACCTCTGTCCCATAGGACCACTGCACACAAAAGTGGTTATAACTCCCAATGGGAGCTCCGGTCCGGGATCCTTTTGACTCTATTAGAAGGGAACAAAGCTTCTTTGAAATAAGCTATGGAGTTTTAGATTCTCCAAATCCCTTTTGTTGTAATGGGTTGTTTGGAGCAGTCCTAGAATGCTTGCATCCTATCACACAATCTCTGTCTTAGTCCAAATCAACATTGTTTGACCTTTTTATGATGCAAAAGCCTCAGACAACTAATTGTAGCATATACATAACCTTCCGAGTATACCATAGCATCCATAGATGGCATGTGACTACTCGCAATGATTTGGCAAACTCAACAAGAGTCCCAAGTAGCATACATTCAACTTATTACTACTAGACATGTGTGACATACATCCCACATACATTTCCAATGTTCTTCCAATGGTCTTCAAGGTAGGGATGGATTGTACCTACACCTGCAAACAAGTTCTTAGGCTCCAAGACCTAAGGGATGTGCAATGTTCAACCTTAAGCTAGGTTGTGCATGCCTTTACGGTCGTTAATGGCAGGGGGGAGGGTTACCCACTATTGTCTTGCCATCTCGCCTGGCATCTGTGTTGATTACATAAGTTGAATTAGACATGGCAAGAGAATTCTAAACTAATCAACTAGCATAAAAATGCATATTTTCGAAATAAACCTTTAGCTTTGATGAGATGCAAGGGTATAATAGAAAAATTGGATGGGAAAGGGTGTTACCTTAGCAATTCAATGATTCATTGATTGCTTAACTTACCCCTTTTACAATTATTATTTTTGGTTTACTTTCAAAATCATAGCCAACAAGATGGTTATGGTTAGAAATTTGGTGCTTAGACAAAGAGAGGGATTAATTGAATCATAGATATGAATGCATTTATAAATAATTGAGTAAATAAAGGAGGCCAATACATTCCCTTGATTCAATCAATGCTAGGAGAGGACCAATTCTCTAATCTCTCTCAAACAAGAGGATGGAGCTCATTAAATGGATGAAGAGAGAGGTCAAGAACTATGAGACATACCTCTTTCTCAAACGAGTGCCAAGAACTATGGAATGAAGTTGGAGGTTAGTGCCATGTGCTGGAGTAGGAGGAGAAGGACCAAATGAATTAGCATAAAATGCATTGAAAAATGTTGGGCTATCCCTCGAGGCTCCAACTAGATGAGATGAGGCATGTGGGTGCTCTACCAAGCTGCCTAAGGTGTCAAGGAAGTAGTGGGAGATGGCACTCAAGCTTGGGAAGACAGAGGAGGAAGATCTTTGGAGTTCTTGGGACTGGAGGCTCCATGGTTACCTCAAGTAATTGTGAGGAAGAAGAGGAAAACTCACTTTTGGAAAAGGTAGTCAAGGTTAAGCCATCCTCTAAGTCTTGAGAGTCCTCCTTGGGTAACACACCTCTAAAATTTGAGCTGTAGAATAAAAACAAGCTGCCATATTTGTCTACTTGCCTCCAAATTCAACCAAAACTCTAGTTAAAACTCCAAGAAAGACTGCCATGGTCTTCAAGAAAGTTGCCAACTTGCATGGGATGCACCCTATGTAACCACTATTAAATCAAGCAAGAGACAAGAGATACTACCAAAATAAGGAGTTGTCCACAAACTATCAGCAAAATACTGTCAAGTCCAATTGACTACCCTCAAATAGAATGCATAAAACTAAAATGACAAGGTGTTGTAATAAACCACAATAATATGCCAATAATCAACTATGAGTAACCAAGAAGAAAGAAGCCAATAACAATTGGTACTAAAGATTGTCACAACTACAATGTGTCAGTAACCATACATGAAATAGGCATAGACATCATGCACAAGGTATTCTCAAGGGTAAATGAAGAGAACTACCAAATGCATAACCCACTGATGAGCAAAGCTCAGTATATGACCCAAAATCATATAGATACCATTGACAACACCCCAACAAACATAAGTACTAGGTTTAAGCCAAGAGATCAAATCAGCCCACAATAGGAAAACTACATCCAATAAATATCGAGAGAGCATGTACATGTCACAAACAATGAGTCCCATTATCTTATTGTTATAGGCCCAAGCTCAACTACAAAAACCAAATTCTCTATATTACATCCGAGTGCCAATGTGGCTCAATATACAAAGCCAAATAGCTCCCACTTAAGCAAAATTTGCATGCTAGATAAGCAAGTAAAGCTCAAAACATCATGGTGATGACATCCAAGATCCATAAAGCATACATGTAGAAGTATAAAACCCAATATATATATTTCAAGCCTATAATGGCAATTATGAAAGTAACTAAAGTATAAAATCAAGGTGCCAAAGCATCCAATGTGGCTCAAAATGGAGCCTCAAATGTCACCATTAACATGTCCTTGCCCATACATTAGTGCCAAGTATGTACATGGACCTAGGAAGCATATAAGCCTTCAATGCATAAAACTTTCAAGTGAAATACTCACTGCCCACTATATATATAGCAAAGAACCCTGCTTCAAACTAAGCAAAAAAATCTCAAACCTATTCAAGAAGCATCTCAAGGTATGTACCAAGCATCCTAGCATCAATGCATGGGTGGATGAGCATCAGTGAAGCTCAGATAGTGAAGTAATGGTTGCCCTTGTTTGTATTACAACAAATTGTCATGGACATACAGATAATGAATGGGGTATGTACTTGCAAAGAATGCTCCAATAGGTCCCAAACAATGCTGAGAGAGGTATCAAAGCTTTGTCAAATGCTATAGGAGCTACAAGATCTGCCTATCACCGACATGTCATGATCAAGTGTATGGATTAATTCTTGCTTATGCCATATGAATCCACACCCCATGCAAAAACACCCTTAACAAGACATCCTTGAGCCAACCATGCAAACCCACTCTTGCCATGTCATCATAGAACCTTCTAGAAGATATGCCATGTCATTGCCTACATCATCAATGATGTCATCATGGAATATTCTAGAAGACCTTTAGTCACCCTCCAACACCTATAAAAGGAGGGGCTCACAACTGAGCTCCTCAGTCTTGCCAATGCCATCCTTGGGAACTCAAGGAGTTAAGACCTCCAAGTAAGTAACTTTGAGTTCCAATTCTAGTTCTTGTCTAAGTCTTGTCTTGTCTTCCATTTATACTCATGTTGTCTTGTCACCTTATAATCTCGTAGTATGAGATCTTGTCTATTATTGTCTTGTATCTTTTTCATCCCTATCAAGGGAGATCTTGTAGTTCTTATATCTTGTATCCATACCTATGGTCTCGCATTGTGGGATCCTTCATATCCTATCGAGTCATATTGTCTATACCTACAATCTCGGGTTATGGGATTTTCCATATCTTGTTAAGTTATCATTGTACCTTGTGCCCTTACATGGGATTATCTTGTAATTAGAATTCTTGTAACAAATCTTGCATCTAGTCTAGTCTCTCGAGCACAGTCTAGTGATCCCATTACACTACCAATCTTTACAATGTTGCCATGGATAGGAGCTAGAAAACTGGCACAAATCATGCTGATGATGATGCTAGTCCTACTCGAAAAGAAGAGGGTTGAGATGCCATGGAACCTTCAAGCTAAAGCTTTGTCTTGGTGGGCTGTGAAGCAAACTAAAGGGAAGAGCTCTTCAATGCTAGTGCAATGGCTTTGATACCAATTGAAGGGAGTGAGTACAAAGTGGAAGCACACAAGTGGAAGCAAGTGCTATGGTGAAAGGAGCGATATATATATATGCAAGAACTCCAACAATCACAATGTGTGACTAACCTTTCCTTTATTCAAATATCACTAAAAGAATAAAGAGTGAAGTGATAATGATGGATGCCCTCCATCTATAGTGTATAGATGTGTAAGTACTATTAGTATAGGAATATGTAGGCAACTAAGCACATGTGCCTTTATCCCCAACGGGTGGGTAAGCACTTAGAGGTGCTCAAAAAAGCCTACTCAAGGCTTAAAAGAAGTCAACACAAGCTTGGGAGATCAAAGCTCATCTCAAATGAAAGAAGCCATGACTACCATAAATCTTGAGTAGAAGCTTTTCAAATCTAAACTAAAGTAAATTGAAGGAAAAGCTTGTTGAACTCAACTTTGATATCAGCTGAAGGGAGGATGCCCTATGTGAAAGCCCGCAACTAGAAGCAAGTGCTATGGTGGACTCTAACAGTCACAATGTGTGATCAGCCTTCCTTATTGAAACGTCACTGAAAGAATAAAGAATAAAGTTATAGTGATGGGCACCTACCACTTGCAGCATACAAATGTGTGGGTATTATCAATGTAGTAATACATGGGTGGCATAGGCACATGCAACTTTATCCCCAATAGATTTGCCCTAGTAGAAGGCTCTCAAAATCAAAGTTTGCTACTATATTGATGATAATGTAATAAAGATTTCACAATTATACTCCTCCCCGGGGGGTCCACTAGGGTTTACCATATGGTACCACATGAGTGTAAGGGAGGGGGGCTATTTAAGGGAAGCAAGGTACATTTTATAAGGTAAGTTCCCATAAATAGGGGGTAGATAAGGGGTATTTTTATATATTTCTTGCACACAAGTGACATCCCCTTATTACTACTAGGGAATCCCCCGTGTACTCCTCTTGTTCACCTCAATTATGTTGTGAGGTGTCTGCCAGGCTCATTCCAAAGGAGATCTTTTTGTAGTCCATCAGTAGGTTTCCAAATGACGCGGCCCAACGCTTCCTTGGAACATCATGAGGTTTGTCACTTAGACCCCACTAAGTCTACATCACAACGGAAGAGTTTCGTCCAGCGAACCCACTAGGATTAACTTGAATTTTTGGGTTCCTAAAATCAGACGGGTCTCCTAACGGCTAGCTAGCATCAATAATTTCAAGTTTCCACTTCTACAGGATTACTCGATCTGAAGCAGACTTGCCATTACACTTGGTTCAAAGATAATGGGAGGCAGAGGGGAGTGCGGTACGTCAACCCTCCTCCCCATAAGACAAAATTCCATTCCGGCCCCCTAAAATAATGCTTTTAATGTTGTGCTTATTATTAATAAGTTGTGTACATGAATTACATGTTAATTAAACATGTAACATTACAATATAAGTATGTGAACACCAATGTTTATGAATATTACTTGTTATCTCCATGTGCACTATAGTATTCAAGCATATGAGGACATTGATTTCCCAGTTTTCAAAGGCAACCAATGCTTCTTCCTCAGACTAACCTAATGCAAAGTTAGGTCTTAGCTCCAAAAGAAAAGTCCTTGGGAATAGAGTGAATTAGGGAATATCATAGATTCTAGTGGTATACCTTACATTAGGAAATATTTATAATGTGCTTCCCTATCGGCCATCCAAGCACATTTTTAGTGGTCCATTGAGAGACGAGTCTAAGGGACACCGCCCGGCACTCCCATGGAATGTCACAGGGTTTGTCGTCTAGGGTTTCTTGAGTCCGTTTCTCAATGGAACATTCACTTTCACAGTCGAGAACCCACTGGGATCGACCTAAAATCTGGGTTCTTAGTGGTCAAGGTCTCCTGTCAACATTCTAGAGTCGAGTCCTGGACATCCTACTTTACGCAAAGATACCCAAGCCAAAGCAAACCATGTCATACTTGGTTCAAAGAGAATGGGAAATGAGAGGAATGCGCCACTCAACCTCTTTGCCCATAGGGCATAGTCCCATTCTGATCCCCTAAAATGGCATGAATTGGGGCTCTAACCTAACAATTGCTAAGGCCCAGACGTTTGTAAAACCTTGTGAGAAGCCTCCTAGTTCTCTAGAAACACCTTGCCGTAGGGCAGCGGACCCATCGAGGGTCTTGCCCAATCACTTCCCTCAATAGGCATTCTTTAGTTATCTAATTAGGTCCTACCACATTTACGTGTGACATTTAAAACCAGCTTCCTTAATTAAGCATTTTAGGGAACATGGTTCATTTGAGTCATTTATAGCATCGACACGAAAAAAGAACAAGAAATTCTTTTGTTAAACAAGTTTCTTAACTTATCTTCAAATTAATCGTTGCCTCTTATCCATACAGGAGAAATATGTCCCGTCTGCCCTACAAAAGTACCCAGTCCAAATCACATGGCACCATAATTTCCATCCTTTATCTAGAATAGGATCTTCCAATGCCACAGATGTTGGGGCCACAGGGATCCTCAACTTCGTTCTGGACTTGGTAAGGGGTGTCCAGAGCTCCACCTGACCCACAAGCACCCTAGGAGTGAAACATCATTTCCGTGGTTGGCCTTTTCACCACTCAACCTTCGGCCCGTGAATCGAGTAGTGCCCTTCTCGAGTTAAAGCGTGGTGTGACCTTGGAGATGATCCACCCACATAAAATATCCTTTCCTTAATTAATCCGGTTATGAATCAAGCACAAACAAGGCAATCAGCCTAATATCATCTTCCAAGAAAACATTCCTTTATTCTCATTGTAACTTGTCATCACAGTCCCCTACCATGCATTTACTATCGTACACAAGCACTTGGAATAATCATCCAAATCACATCCCAAAAATCAGTTTAACTGCAAAAGCCTTTGGGACGTTGTTTGATCAATCAAGAAAAACAATGGTATTCTTGTCCAAACATTTCAAGAATAGTTGTGATAACCTTTCCCATCGCATATTTTCTCTCCCCCTTGGGATCAAAGAGCGATACAATGCAGAAGTTTAACTTGGCTTTATCTTCCTTTCTCTAAGGCAAAGAATGAGAGACAAATTTGTAACAATGCAAGACTATCTTCCAATGTAAGATAATCCCTAAATTATTGTGTGAGTTGTAATCAACTCATGGTTTGGCAGCACAAGATAAACTATTTAACCATTATTCAATGCGAAACCTTCATAGGATGGATGCAAGTCTTTAATGCAAGATCAATTCGTGTACCATCGACATATGTTCCATATAATCTTTCCCATGCATGCACCATCTATGTGCATAACCCTTAAGGTAACCTTGCAAACTCTAAACAATATTGCCCTAAGTATGGACTAGTCAAAGACTTATCGATGCTTAATACTTTAGAATGTTATATGTTACTTATGTTAATCATGGATTTTAACGTGAAGCAATCTACTTCTCGTGATACATGCACTTCGCAAACTCCATCTTCGAATACTTGAGATGAAATTTATCATTTTTAGTGTCCTATTCTTGTGCGGCATAGTATGGCCCTAGTGTATCTCATGCAGAAATCAAGCAAGCATCCATAAATTTGGAAATATATTACTTATGACCGGTACTACAGTTGGATTGGTAGTGATGCCCTCACCTGAGGCTCCATTGCTCGTTGAGGGATTGCCATTTGCACGTGATATTTTCCGCTTAGGGGTTATGGTCTTCTTCTCTTTTAAATGCGACTTGCACATGACTTCAATAGCCACTTGCTCGAGAAGAGGGGCAATCCGCTTGCAGGTTAGGGGATGATCTCGAGGAAAAGGACATGAGAATATGTGTGTGGCCACCCTCTAAGGAGGGGAAAGGGAGGAGGAGCCTTGGAATATTCTTTTCCTCTCTCTCTCTCTCTCTCTCTCTCTCTCTCTCTCTCTCTCTCTCTCTCTCTCTCTCTCTCTCTCTCTCTCTCTCTCTCTCTCTCTCTCTCTCTCTCTCTCTCTCTCTCTCTCTCTCTCTCTCTCTCTCTCTCTCTCTCTCTCTCTCTCTCTCTCTCTCCCCCCCCCAGCGCCCAAGCTGTTTAGGCCTCTTCCTATTGCATAGGGGGGGAAAAGGGAAGGGGGGTTAGAAGGGTTGTTATTATCATGGAGAGGTTGTGAAGTGGTGTTGCCGTCCACATGACAGCGAGGCTCCTTGGCCCCTCCAGGTGGCCACAGTGGGGTCGATACGCCCAAGGGGGGTGCTTGGCCACGTGGCCTCCCCCTCCATCAACATCATCTTCTCTGTCATCTTCGCACTTGTCATCACGCTGTCTTCCTCCTCTCCCCCCCCCCCCCAGACCACCTGTCAGCGACGACCGGGGGAGAAGGTAAAATTTTTTCCAAATATTTTAATTTGTTTTTGGGGGGGTGGTTCCCCATGTGGGTGTGCAAGGATATTACACCATTTCATTAGTAGTGTAAAGAAGTCCATGCATGTATGCCAAATCCCAACTGCTAAAAAGTAGCTAAAGCCATTCGAAAACATGATGAAAGTAACAGGGCTTCCATTGCAAGGGTATCATGTACTGAAGTTGAGATGTTTGACTCCTAAGAAGGCTTCTATGATGAAGTAAGAGGGCTTCCATTGTAAGGGTATCATGTACCAAAGTTGAGCTATTTAACTCACAGAGGAACAATTGTTAATCAACCAAATACCTCTCAATCTTAAACACTCTATGCTTCTAGCTCTAGAAACTTTCAAGCATGACCTGATGAGGGCAGTTTACGAGTCCAAAAACAAAGCGAGTGCCTACCAAGCCTCTCTCCCCATGAGAGTTTTCATGTGACACAAGTAGAAGAAGCATAGATGGCCTTGGCTAGGGCTTCTTCTTTTTTTTTTAGCCATGCAATGATAATCGTGGATAATGATCATTGGAAACATGCATGGAAGAAAATTGAGTAATTTAGGATTGGCTTTTCCCCTTTGTCTTATCACTCAATATGGCAAGAAATTTGATAAAATAAATAACAAAATTGAATTAAAAATGCACATGCTAAGCTATTCAGAGAGGATAGCCAAGATAGGACCAAGCTCAACTAGGAGTGTCTATGCCTTTGCAAGATATATGTGGAACTCTACTCTCAAGAAGGTATCAAGATCTAGGAAGGGCATTTGCACAAACCTATCATCTAGTATCATATGATCCTTGGCCTTCCATTCTAGTACATGATATCTTTGTTTGAAGCATCCTTCACCTCCCTATCCAACCATAAATGTTGGCCTACGCACCAAAATTCAACAAGTTAGAGGATGAGCGAGCTAACTGCATAGACATCAAAATCCTTGTAGACTAGCAAAGTGGATTTTAGATTTTAGGTACAATCCATGGCATTCTTCTCATTTTCACATCTCCTCTACATGGCACTCTTTGATGACATGTTGCTCTACATCAAGGTTCACAATATGCTAATTAGTAGCCAGCCTCATCATGCCTCCACTGAGCATCACACCCCAATCTGTAATACCCAACCTAGGGGTTTTATCTCTAATGAAGTCCAAAACTAAGTCATTTTCATGTAAATTCAAATGGATGACACTGGCACTATGCATAACCTTTATCCCATCTATTAGTGCTGCATGAATGATGCTAGCCATATTGTCCACGACACCTAGGATTCTAGCTTTCATCTCAGCACTAGGATCCACATCAGGATTAGGTTTCCATATTGGGACTTGTGGAGGTGCTCAATTGTTCTTTTATATTTATATTTTGTGAAGGGGGCCCATATAAGTATACCGTTTAATGTGCCACCATTGAAGTGAGGGAATAAAGTAACCATAGGCAATGCACTAAACGATCGATGCATTGACCTTCTGCATGTTGCAGTCCACCTACAATTGCTATAGCTTTGTATTATCTAATCCCTTATACATTTTGGTGCAATATACAATTTTGGAAGGCAAGTACATAATGTCCTCTATAGTGACATCCACGCACTCTCCTAAGGCACCTTGACCTATCACATTGTCAAACATGAGGACATTAAATGGGATACCCATTGATGGCACACATTGATGATTTCAAATATGTGCATAATGATGCCCATCCTTGATGAACCACCTAGTTGACTTGCGAGACCCCGCCATGGACTTTAACCTATTGTGCTCTTCAATCGCTTGGGAAGTGAGGTTGCACTGGCCTAATAGGTCCTTTGCTCACTTAAAGCATGCCCTCTCATGTTTCCAGTGTGTATGTCAAAGTGCTAGCTTCTCCCTCAAAGTTGATGCTAGCGTTAACTCCTTGAGATACTCTAAGATATTTGGTGCATTGCCCAACATCATGTGACACAAAAGTAGATTACTCTTAGCATTCCAGATTGAATTAATGAAACCAAGTGCCCTAAGCTTTGTACTAGCATGTGTGTGGCCTCAGATTCCCTATTATAGAAGTTTACAAGGGCGATCTCATTGCTATTGATCAACAAGATTTGCTTATTTGTGTGGTCAACGATGATATGACATGCACCAAGCAAAGGCACAATGCCTTTGCAACATCGAGTGCCATCTTCACAGGTTGCTAACTCTCATCTCTATAATAAATTTTTAAAAAGTGTTGAAGTATAATGGGAAAACCTAAATCTACGAATTGTAAGTGAACTCCATTATAGTATAGGATTGTAGTATGAAACCTTAAAAACTCACATATACTATTCAAGATTAAGAAGCACACATATATGAAGACACACCTTTTGATAATGTTCTACAGTAAAGAAAAACATGCGTTTTATCATAGCTATAAACACTAACCAAAGAAATTGCAGAGTGCTCTCATGAAAAGAATTCGTATAATTTTCAAAGAAAATTTACAATTGCACAATGTAACATATTTTGAAAATGCCACATAAAATACATTAACTCATTCCATATTGAGCTAATAAACATGATCACAAAAGAGAAAGAGATAGAGAGAGATAGAGAGAGGAGAGACAAAGAGCCATATTTCTATTTTTTATCAAAATCGCTCAATTACATGATATCTATAATGTCATTGGAATTTGCATAATATTAGGTGCTCATTTAGTTGGTATTGGTTGCATAATCCATTAAGCCATTGCTATTCATGTTCAAAAATGAGAGAGGGAGAGGGGAGGAGAGAGGAGAGGGGAGAGAGGAAAGGAGAAAGTGCTCGTCTAGTCCATGTTGATTGAAAGGAGAAAGTGCTCATGTAGTCCATGTTGGTTGCACACACACACACACACACACTGTGTGTGTGTGTGTGTGTGTGTGTGTGTGTGTGTGTGTGTGTGTGTGTGTGTGTGTGTGTGTGTGTGTGTGTGTGTGTGTGTGTGTGTGTGTGTGTGTGTGTGTGTGTGTGTGTGTGTGTGTGTGTGTGTGTGTGTGTGTGTGTGTGTGTGTGTGTGTGTGTGTGTGTGTGTGTGTGTGTGTGTGTGTGTGTGTGTGTGTGTGTGTGTGTGTGTGTGTGTGTGTGTGTGTGTGTGTGTGTGTGTGTGTGTGTGTGTGTGTGTGTGTGTGTGTGTGTGTGTGTGTGTGTGTGTGTGTGTGTGTGTGTGTGTGTGTTCTATTTTTTTCTTAATGTAAACAACACAATGAAAATCGTTGAGATGCATAATTGTATAAAATAATCCTAAGTTAATTAATGATTGCATATAATCTTATATTAAAAATACAATTGTATGATTTCAATTTACGTTTCTGTAGTTGTGTATATATTCTTTTATTTAAAAATTCCAATTTTATGATTTCACTATTGAGTTAAAAAACACAAAAATATTGCAACATTTGAAATAAAACAATCCATAGATTAGGATATTTTCAAGCCAGATACACGATTAAATGCCCATCCCATAAAATGTTATCAAACAATTAATGTGCTAGGTCATTTTGTAGTCACATACATGACTAAATGCCTATCACATCAAGGAATATCAAACAATTTACATATCAAGATATTATTTTGTTGATTACATGACATAATGCCCATCACTTTGTTTATTTATACCTAGATCATCAGGATACTATTTGGCCAAATTCACAATCAAGTGCCCATCCATGCCCAATGAGGAAGGGAGGGAGTAACAATCAAAACAGCACTTCTATATTGAGTTCGTGACATTGTGTCAAGTCAACTCAAACATACTTGTCAAAAGACACTTACTTTCTAAATTCACGAGATAGAGTGTCTATTTGGCAAGCACCTTTTAGCCCTATACACACACATCACAAGATAGAGGTATCATGGCATGTATTTGCCAAATATATGACTCATTACAATCCACATGTCCAATAGCCTCCAAGTGACAAGACAACACATATACAACAAGGGAGAACTGTGTCACAACATGCATAATGCATGCCAATCAATAATATCCCCCTTGCCATGCACATGTGTGTGAAGCATACATACATAAACACAATGTGTGATAGTAGGAGATTGCCTTATCAGTCCTCATGACATGCATATATCAAATTCATAATGCATGCCAATCAGACGGCCCCTTCCTATCATGCACATACATGTATATGTGTACACTTGCACACATATACACATACTTATGCACTAAGTGATAGGACAAGATTGGCTCATGACATGCCTATGTTGAATTCATGATGCATGCCAAATGCCAGGTCTACCCTACCATAGCTGGTCTTTTCATGCCAAAAATAAGCATTAGACCCCAATCTATTGCACACACCTTAGGAGTGTTATCTCTGGTGAAGTCTAGTACCAATTTGTTGGCATGCAAGTTTGAATGGATGACACCGGCACTATGCAGGGCCTTCATCCCATCCACCAATGCATGAATAATGTTTGGCATATTGTTGATAATGCCCATAATCTTAGCCATGTCCTGTGCATTAGGCACCATGTCAGGATCAAGTTTGAAATCCATTGATGGCTTATGTAAGCGGTTGATTTTTCTTATGTATTTACATTCTTAAAAAGGACCTAACATCAATATATCATTTAGTATACTTCCATTGAAGAAGGGGAAGACCATAACCCAAGGGGGCTCACTGTAAAGGCAATGCATCACATAATTGATGCATTGACCTTCTACATCCCATGCTCCACTTGGAATTGCTATAGCTTAGCATTGTTGGAGCCCTTTAGATTTTAATGTAATATTTTAAATCTAAAGGAAAATAACTAACATCATATATGGTGGCTTTGACACATTGTACAAAGGCACCTTGGTTAATGACTCTGCATGGTTTGATATAGCATTGAAGGAAATGTCGATTGTTGGCATGCATTGGTGATTCCTCAATGTGTGCAACATAGTTCCTACCCATGATGAATCGTCTTACTACATTGTGGGACTGGAACTAAGACTTGCACCTATGGTGGCCCTGAGATGCTTTGGTAGAGAGGTCGCATTGGACAAGTCCTTGTCCTTATTGATCTTGATACCTCCTTTCTCCACTTTATGTTCCAAAAAGCTAATGTATTCTTCGATGCACATATTGGTGCTAACTCCCTAAGATCTTCAAACATCTTGAGTGCATTTTCCAAGTAGTGTGTGACAAAGATGCATATTTTTCCCAAGATCCTAGAGTGCATCAACCACTAAGGTGCGAAAGCCCTTGCTGATATATGCAACATAGTATGCATGGTTGCACATGCCCGATTGGCAGAAGTTAACAAAAGCAGCATCATTACTATTGATGAGTGATATCTACTCTTTTTTTTAGATGATATGGTCCCTATCAAGCAAATGTGAGGATGCTTTGGGCAACATTGAGGACCATCTTTATAAATCACAAACTCTCTACAATAAAGAAAAGCAAGCATGTAAGCATGATGATGAAGTCGTAAACCCTAAACTTGCATATAAAGACATTATGAAAACTTGGTAAAACTCATAATCATAATTTAAAAACACACACATATATATAATTTTGTCATAATATTTCTATAAACAAATGATTGTATGATATAAAAGACATTGAAACTGTCTTTCATATCATGCAAGATATAAAAGACATTAAAAGTGTAATATGAATTGTATAAGATCATTGCACATTGATTTAAAAAACATGATCATTAGTGAACAAGAGAGAGTTTCCTATTTTTATCTTTAGTCTTTAAAAATGTAATTAAATTATATCAATATCAAATTAGATTGGTGTTGAGAAATGCAATTATATTGTATCAATTTTTAGTTAAATAAGTGTTTCATATAATATTCAATTCAAAACACAATTGTATATGATCACTTTAAGTTAAATTAGTGTGACATATAATCTTTGATTTAAAAACATAATTGTATAATATCAATCTTGAGTTACATTAGTGTTACATATAAACATCAATTGAACTACACAATTGCATGATATTATTTAAATGTTGAAAACGTAGCATAAATTGCATCAAATTATTACTCATTAAAATAAAAAATACAATAACATTACTAGATTTTTTTTTAACTACACACATGTGATTATATTTTTTGGACAAATATACAACCCAAATGCCCATCCCATCAAACAATACCAAACAATTACAGTATTAGGACATTGTATAGCCAAATACATGACTAGTACCCATCACTTGTTTATTCATGTGGAACCCATCAAGATGGTATCTAGTTGAATTCATGACTAAGTGCCCATCCATACCAAGGGAGCACACTTATCAAATTCATGATTGAGAACCTATTTGATAATCACCCTCTATACACATCTATCACAACCCAAAGATATCATGGCGTATATACATGACACATGCCAATTGACATGTCCCATAAGTGACAAGGCAACACACATACACACAAAAACTCAAACATACAAGTAATGCATGACAAGGGAGAATTGCCTCATGAGATAGCATATGCCAATCAGCAACATTTCACGTGCCACACACATGCATGTGAAGGGTGCACACATACACATAATGAGTGACAAGATAGGATTACCTAATCAGTCCTCATGGCATGCATATGTCGAATTCATGATGCATGCCAATTGAATCATTCCCTCCTATCACACACATGTATGCATACATGCAAATGCATACATATGCATGCAACCAAGTGGCACAAAAGGACTATCTCATGATATGCATATGTTGAACTCATAGTGCATGCCAATCAATAGACATGTCCTACCACACACACTATACAACCCAAAAAACAAAACTACTTCCTAGTCATGTTGATTGAAACTTTCCTTTTTAGCAAAAGTTTGAGCTTGAAGAAAACCATCTAATACACTTGATTAACAACTTGCACCTAGATTATGCAAGAGGAGATGGAAACAAATATTTCAGAAAGTATATAGTTAGTGAGTCTTTTACTAGAGCATCATGAAGATGGGTGACTTCTCCAAAGGCTTGTGTATGACATGGTTTGTTATCTTTTAAGGGCACGCAATCAACTGTAGTAGTTTATACTTTTTGTATAATTTGCAATAACAAAGGTTGAATCAATCATATAAAATACATTAATAAGCATTCATTTTAAAAGACAAAAATAACAAATATGGAACAAATCATATTAAACACATTTTCTTTTATGTACAAGCTCATTAAGTCATTAGCTACTCATACTATTCATGGATGGGTCTTTACAATATTTCCTAGAAAGTGACCCTTGCATGTTGTTTTCCAAGTTGCACATTGATTTTAGCCATTTCACTTGGACATATGCTTTGGTACTTAATGAAGGAAAACTGCTTCTTTGGAATTGTTAATACCAAGTTTAGGTAGATCTTATCCTTAGTATCCAACTTAAGAAACCATGCTTTGTTTTAGATTTTTGTAGTTGTATGGAAAATGCCAATCATGCATTCAATTATTTCAATATTGCAATCGAATGTATCTTAGACTTCACAAAGATTTCTAAGCACACTCTGAACTACATTTTATTTTTAATTTGCAATAACAAAGATGGAATCATTCATATAATGCACATAAATAAGCACACATATTCTAAGACACAAATAACAAAAATGGAACCAATCATATTAAACACATTTCCTTTTATTTACAAGCTTATTAAGTCATTAGCTACTCGTATACTTCATGGATGGATCTTTAAGATATTTGTTAATAGAGGTTGCAACACATTTCCTAAAAAGTGACCCTTGGATGTTGACTTCCAAGTTATAGATTGATTTTCACCATTTTATTGGATATATGCAAGGTAATTAATGAGCTAAAACTACTTCTGTCTAATTATTAATAACAAGTTTAGGTAAATCCTATCTTTAGTATCCAACTTAATGAACCATGCTTTATTTTAGATTTTCATAGTTTCATGAAAACCCCCAACCAGATGCATGTTAGACTTCATAAAGATTCCTAAGCACACTTTGAATTACAATTTGTGCATAATTTACAGTAGCAAAGATGGAATCAATCATATAAAACACATAAATAAACACGCAAATTAACATACATAAATAACAAAGATGGAAACAATCATATTAAACACATTTCCTTTTATCTTATTAAGTCATTAGCTATTCATATAATTCATGCATTGGTCTTTTACTTTTTACCATACTCTAAAACACAATTCATTGATGGTTCTTTTACTTCAAGAGCTAGCTAGTATCAATTATTAAAGAAAGAAAAATGAAATTAGAAATCACACAAACCTCGATTACTTAAGGGGGCACATGTTCATGGGAAGAAGTAAACATCAATTACCATAGGGAGAAATTGTGTTGTGATCCCTATGAATAGCTTGACAAGGAGCCCATTCAATCTAGAATTTTTAACATTGTTCTCAGGAGGGGAGAATGAAATAAAAGTAAATATGCTCGAAGGATTTGTATGTAGAGGTTGGAATGCATATGACACATGTATTTTATAATAATGGTTGCTTATGTGGATAGAACCTTTCAAAGACCATATGATTTGCTATGGAAATATCCTAACAAGACCAAAACATGTTCTTTTGGAGACAAAGCCTACTAATGAATGTGGAAAAAATAGCTAACATCACCCTAGCAAAGTCCAAACATTTCCTAGAAAGTGTAAGAAGCTGGGAAGAATAAGTATTTAGTGTGTGAATAATATTGATGCCATGCCATGTCACACTAACATTGGTATAAAAGGAGAGGACATGTAATTTTTATCATATTTTGACACATTAATACATTAGTGTCCTTATCTTCACCTTGCTCTCAGCTTCAATGGCTTCTTTCTCTTTCCTATCTTTCTCTCTCCTATTCTAGTCTTTCTCTCTCCTTGTCACTCTATTTCTCTCTCTTCTGCACTCTTTCTTCTCTCTTCTACAGTCTTCTCTCTCCTCTTTCTCTCTCTCCAGTTCACTTCTTGACAAGTGGTATCAGAACATTGGTCTTTGATCCATTTTTCCTTCTATTTCACTCCAATTTTTCTCCATAAAAATCAATTTCAGACAAGCACTTGACAAAGAAGTGACTAGCACAGGCTTACAAACCATCTACAGTTAGCAAGACACTATATCTAGAGATCTTCAAGGTAAGATATGGTAGTGGAAGGCTAAAATAGCAGGTCCTCATCGAATTTTCATGCAATTCAAAGGTAATTAGTTCAAATGGGAGTTAACCGAGCTTAGTTGGGAGTTAAACTATGGTTACTTTTCAAGTGGAGCTTCTCTTTCTCTCTCTTCCAAGCTTTTGGATGAAGCTTCAATGGTGGTTGCCAAGAAATATTTCAAGTTCCTTCTCTACTAACTTTTCTCTAAGCTAAACCATGGGGCAATAATTCCTCAAGTCTTGCACTACAGATTGAAGGTGATTATTCATGATAGAGACTCGAAGTTCATGAGGAACAGAAGAAAGGGTAAATAAATGGTTGGAGACTTATCTTCGCCATTTCTATTATGATGTCCAAAATTCATGGGATTCTTGGTTATATTTGACTGAGTTTGCCTACAACAACTCTACCCATGCTAGCATTGGAGTTTCACCCTTTGAGGCTATGTATGACTATAAGGTGCGCTTACCCACAGTCATTTTTAATGAAAGAATCAACCCTCATGGGGAAGAAGAGTTGGAAAGAATGCAAACCCTTCTTTAGCAATGTAAGATGAATCTTAGGAGAGCTGAAGACCAAATGAAGATGTATGCTGATGAGAAAAGGTGACCTTTAGAGTTCCAAGAAGGAGAATTGGTTTTATTGAAGGTGCCCAAGTCTAGGTACTCTACTTTGAAATATGGATCTAGTAACAAGCTTGCTCACAAATTTTATGGCCCCTGTCGGATCCTGAAGCGCATTGGAGACTTGGCATATAGATTGGAGCTATCTTCTTCCACTAAGCTTCATAATGTATTCCATATTAGTCAACTCAAGCCTTTCTATGGTGATCCTGTTGATACAGTTGATGAGCTGCCACCTATTGATGAAGAAGGTCTTATTCAGTACCTCCCAGAGATTGTCATAGGTCAGCGTGAGAAGAAGCTTCGATCTCTTTCTATCATTGAATATATGATCAAATGGATAGGTTTACCACTTGAAGAAGCTTCTTGGAGGCTTGATTCTATATTAGATGAGTTTCCTTTCCTAAGGGACACATTGGTGATTGAAGCCTATTGATTATGTTTTAGAATAGTTTTTATTATGCCTAATTTTTAGAATTAAGCCACTCACATAAGGTCAAATTACTCTTCAAGAGCTACGTTTTGACATGTGGCATGCCTCATTTGGACACTTCTATTAGAAGTTATGGCAGATTTGGTCCAAGAGGGTCTCTTTACACAACAAGATGTCTACTTCATTTTGAGCTCATCAATTGAAGATTTTATGGTTCCATATACTTTTGAAGCATTCCTGGTCTTGCAGAGGCCTACTTTTGTTCTTCCATTTCAATCCGTATGTCTATCATCTTTCATACTACTACTACTACTACCACCACCACCACCACCACCACCACCACCACCACCACCACCACCACCACCACTACTACTACTGGTACTACTTCTTCTTCTTCTTCTTCTTCTTCTTCTCTCTCTCTCTCTCTCTCTCTCTCTCTCTCTCTCTCTCTCTCTCTCTCTCTCTCTCTCTCTCTCTCTCTCTCTCTCTCTCTCTCTCTCTCTCTCTCTCTCTCTCTCTCTCTCTCTCTCTCTCTCTCTCTCTCTCTCTCTCTCTCTCTCTCTCTCTCTCTCTCTCTCTCTTTCATACTACTACTACTACTGCTACTACTACTACTGATGCTGCTGCTGCTGCTGCTGCTACTACTACTACTACTACTGGTACTACTTCTTCTTCTTCTTCTTCTTCTTCTTCTTCTTCTTCTTCTCTCTCTCTCTCTCTCTCTCTCTCTCTCTCTCTCTCTCTCTCTCTCATGCCTCTACACAAAGAGAGGGGGCTTGCCTTCATGCCACCACATGTTGCTCACCAAAGGGAGAGCCCACTACACTTTTCCTACCTTTAGGTTTCAGCCTACAACCTCCCATGGCATGCCATATACCTCCCACCAATGAGCCTCCACTGACATTTAGCCTCCCATTAGAGAGCCCCTTCTAGCCTCCCATTTGAGAGAGAGAGAGAGAGAGAGAGAGAGAGAGAGAGAGAGAGTGTGTGTGTGTGTGTGTGTGTGTGTGTAGGACTTGAGAATTAAATGAGTACTAGCAACATCAAAAGATAGTGCAAATGTTTTCAAATGAGAGTAGTGATCTTATGGTCATTTACACCATTTACTACATCTAATAATGAGTAATCAAAATAAAGCATGCTTGAATATTTTTTATTTAAATTATTTGAATTTTCAATTTTAATTTTTAAAAAACCACTATTATGCTAGATGTGGTTTTAAAGCTTATCATCTAAGCATTTGCAAATGCTCCATCATCTGCTTGTTGATTGGCACTTTCATTCATAACTAAAATTTCTACTATACCAAATGTTTGTATGAAATTGGAAGTTTAGTTTTAAAACTTCTCAACTTTGCAATGCAAGCACATTTGCAGGTTCAAACCTTGCAACTCATCCGAAACTCAGTGCGGACCATATATACCTATGCTGGGGATGGTTTGACCATCCTATCTATTGTTAAATTCATGGCTATGTATTTATCACATACTTTTGGTCATATTGATATATTTTCACAAATAATATTTCAAGTAACTCATATTTTAAGCTAGATTTTGGATTTGTTATTGACTTAAGGGCACATTTCTATCTATGACTCCCAAACTAGTGTTACCCCCAATATCTTTTGTCAATCAAATTTGCTATGCAATATCACATGAACATTCCTCATTGTCAAAATAGTTATTGTTATCTCAAACCCTATATATGCACATTCCCAATCAAGAATCAAGTAATGCTATTGTTATCTCAAGCCCTATATATGCACATTCCTAGTCAAGAATCAAGTATTAGCATGCACTTGTGATTTTGTCAACTTGTTTTCAATGTCATAAATACAACAAAACTAAAAACAAATAGATGAAATTTTGATCTTTTGTTTCCATCCTTCAATAATAATAACAATGATTAACTCAAA
Organism: Lygodium microphyllum; assembly: GCF_053477565.2. NCBI lineage: Eukaryota > Viridiplantae > Streptophyta > Polypodiopsida > Schizaeales > Lygodiaceae > Lygodium > Lygodium microphyllum. The sequence goes on along the minus strand of NC_141144.1, from coordinate 26,815,090 downwards.
CATACAATTTATCTTCCTTGATTTTACGCATTTGCAACCCACACATGAAAATCCTAACTAGGGCATCTAACTACAAAGTTTTAAGTTCATTAAATAAGGCCATATCATAAGTCTTATAAAAGCATAACATGAATATAAATAAGTTTAATTATGAGATGCACATAAATATGCATGATATTGTGAGTTTTGAGCTCTACCCATGAAGTTTATACCATTTAGGCCCAACAAGTCCCTATGTTGTAGTGAAAATTGCTAAGAGGTGCAATATGTGTGAAACTTTAGAAAAGAACCATCACAATATATGTTTCATACACTAGAGGTCCCTTGGTTTGACTAATGGGTGGTACTTATTTGCCACCTAACACTTTACTAATCAAGAATGGACCTTGGATTTTCGTGGCACAATACATGCCATCATGTTACTTAACAAGTTTTGCTCAAGTGGAGGCATAGACTTATATCCTTGAAGCTCCATCCTACAACAAAGAATACTTATATAACTATCCTTGAGTTAGTGTTGATTTGTCCTCTTACCTTGAAGCAATTGTGATATGTTGTATTGCCCTTCTTAACATGATGATGCAATTTGAGCAATCTAAATGCCCTTGTTAACAAGATCGTGTAATTTGATTGATCTAATTAAATATTTGAAGCTTCATGCTTACTTTAACTAAGACCCACACATGCACATTGTGTGTGTGTGTGTGTGTGTGTGTGTGTGTGTGTGTGTGTGTGTGTGTGTGTGTGTGTGTGTGTGTGTGTGTGTGTGTGTGTGTGTGTGTGTGTGTGTGTGTGTGTGTGTGTGTGTGTGTGTGTGTGTGTGTGTGTGTGTGTGTGTGTGTGTGTGTGTGTGTGTGTGTGTGTGTGTGTGTGTGTGTGTGTGTGTGTGTGTGTGTGTGTGTGTGTGTGTGTGTGTGTGTGTGTGTGTGTGTGTGTGTGTGTGTGTGTGTGTGTGTGTGTGTGTGTGTGTGTGTGTGTGTGTGTGTGTGTGTGTGTGTGTGTGTGTGTGTGTGTGTGTGTGTGCGTGCGTGCTAATGGTTAGATAACATTATATCAAGATGATCCTCCATCCCAACTTTCATCCCATGCCAACAAAAATTGAGCTTCAAGGTGCATTGGTGACAGCAAAAATGGTGTAAGCAAAAATTGATTAGAAGGGTATTAAAAGCCAAGTCTTATGGAGGACTTAAGCATACCAAATCACCTGATGTTAACACAATTAGGTTGAAGAGTGCATTAATGGACAATATTTACATCGACTTTGTAAGATTATGACTTGAGAAAGTGGATCTAGTACGCTAAAGAATAATGGTGCCATGTTTACTCATTGAGGTTCACCATACCCTTATGTCATGCCAATTTATGGTTTAACAATACCCTTCTCTTTTCTTTTTTCAATTCATGTGCAATATAAAATCCCTTCTATGAATAAATTTATTCATTTTAAAATATTGCCTTCTATAAATGTACATAAGTAAGATTATATTTTTTTATATTAACTTTTTTCAAACTCACATGGTACACATTTTTATACACACTGATCTCCCCAAGAACATATCTGCGTAATTTGGTAGGATAGAATCAACTTAACACCATTTTAGGGGACCAAAGTGCAATTGAGCATAGGTCCTAATGGCCATGGAACTTTAAAAGATAGCCCCATTCTCTTTGAACCGGGTGTGGTATTAGCCAACTCTCACCTTTGATTGGTTACAAAGTGTCCTTTCTTAGGTGGGAATTATACTATTGTCTAGGATATCTTCATAGTTTAAGAAACTTTGAGATTAATCCTTTCAGTTGAGGTCTTAATGTTTTGTTGCAAGATAGACTCAAATACTATCTGATTTTCTAAGTTAATGTGTCCTATTAGATCATATGCTACTACTCATGGAGAGGTGTCCAAGCAACTACAAAATGTCACCTCCTTTAGCCTAGCTAGGGGTAGGTATGTCACATATATATTCTATTTATTCAAGAGTGTATCGAGTCCATAAGCCAAGTGGGCATATGAGATCTTCCAAAAGCAGCAGAGATTTTCCCATTTGCAAGTAACTCGCTACATATAAACAATGAAGCTCAAGTACATAACCAAGAATGCATCCAAGCTAAAAGCCTATCTGATAGGACAAAGTACAAGGTGTACAAACCAAAGCTAAATCACCCCAGCCCATATGCATCAATGTCTGCACAAGCAATATAGATCATAACTAGCTAAGCATATGTACATGAGCAAGTAAGAGTTTCCCATTAACTCAAGGGTCCAAAAGCTTTGCAATAAAATATCAAAGTGCTTCCACAAAAGTGAATTTGGAATATCCAAGAGCGAAGGAAAGCTTAACACAAATCTCATAACATCCAAGTGCCTTTAAACTAGTAACTATTAAAACTTCAATATAAGTAGCCACTATCCAAATCCAACCAACTAATCTCAAATCTAAGATATAGAGCTCTACATAAGCATATTCACGCATAAGAATCAATGCTAAGCATCAATGCATACATATAGCATCCTCGAAGTATGTGAAGGCATTCAATACATATGCTTGCATAGTGAATCCTTGTTGTCCACAGGTATTGTGCAAAAATCCCTTCAAGAACTAAGCTAAACAAGCTTTAATCAATCCAAAAGCCTTTCCCAAGCATCAATGCATCATCCAAGCACAAAAAGGGGGCCCCATTAGCATCAATATAGCATAAAACAACTAAATGCTTGTTATCCAAACAATGAACAATAGACCTATCCTGAACAAGTAATTGAAGCCACAATTGCCAAGGAGGATGCCAGGCAAATAACCAATGCTGGAGCAAGCCAAGAGCTAGAGCAAGCTAGAAATGACTAAGGGAAACTTAGTGGGAATAGTCAAAACAACTAGCACAAATCACAGTAGCTATCCTTAAGGCTTCTAATACAGCCATTGATCACAATGCGTGCTTGGAGGAGCTCAAAATCAATGTTGGGAAGGTCTTGAGCAAGGGTAGAAGGGTTGAAGCAGATCTAGGGAGAGGTGGAACTAATGTGTACCTCATTGAGTGGCTGCCGTGGAAGCTAAGAATGAAGCTCACTGCCTAGGTTGGAGTAAATGTCAATGAAGCTTCTCGAATTCCCACTTTGATACTAGTTGAAAGGTGGAGCAAGAGTGAAACCATAAGTGGAAACAAGAGAGAAACAAAGAGCTATAGAGGTTCAAGCAAGAGAAAGCAAGATGGTGTGTGGGAACTCCAACAGTCACAATGTGTGGCCTACCTCTCCTTATTCTATTGTCATAGAAAGAATAAAGAATAAAGTGACAATGATGGGCACTTGCCAGCTATCATGTATAGGTGTGTAGGTGGTAAGTACAAGTAAATGTAAGCAACTAGGCATATGTAGCCTTTAAACCCCAACAAGAGAGAGATTTAATGTTAGTGTGGCAAAGATGCCCAAAGAGAGAGTGGATGCATAAAGAGAGAGAGAGAGAGAGAGAGATTTCAATTAATTTTTTTAGTTTAAAATTATCAAAGATATTGAATGCTTAATAAGTTTAGTTTTTTATCTTGGTGCAGATAGTAAAAGTTTATGATAGTTGCCATTAGTCTTTTCACCTCTGTTTCACTATTGGTAACAATAGGGAGTGAATGGCAAGTACATTATTGACGAAGATTCCTCCCATCTCTCATTACATAGATCTTTCTAAGACCCTTAAGCACCCCATATATCACTTATAATTGGACCCATTTCTAAGACACCTTTTTAGTATCGATATCAAAACTTCGATAATGTGCTACCATAACATGGTTGAAACAATCTCAAGAAAAAGATGATGTGGTACTTGATGCTTTGTCAAAACAAGGTCAAAACTTTATTCATATATGAAAACCATATAAACATCATTCAAATGTTGTGCCTACAAGGATTAATTTCATTTGCATGCCTTGAATTTTTTGCAATACAATTCAAAGTTTAAATTTGGATTTACCGCCTTAAAAATAAGAGACATTGAATATTACTAATAGATGCTATGAGCTTGGAATGCCCTACACATGTTCATCTTAAAGAACAACATAAATACCTATGAGAAGAAACATATTGGGTAGAAGCATTTTTCATGCTTGATCCTTATCCAAGGGAACAATTGATAGTGTGTCTCTTACAACTCTTTTTTTGTGGATATTCTTACATTAAATCTTGGATTTTAATGTGCAACCCAAATCAATTTCAAGCTCTATACAATTTTACACACTTCATATATACATGTAGATGATTCCCAAATAGTCCATTTTGGAGTATGCAAAAATAATGAAGATGATTGTTTCCAAGAGTACATTTTGAGGGTTGTACAACTTGGAAATCAACATGCAAGGGTCACTTTCTAGGAAATGCATCGCACAAGAGGGTGCACAAAATGCCCAACCTATGAGCCTAGATCATAGGATGTGTTTGGACTTTGCTAGGGTGTGCAACCCTCAAAATGGACTCTTGGAAACAATCATCTTCATTATTTCAATAGTAGATCACATGTTCTTCAAAAGGTTCTATCCACATAAGCAACCGCTGTTATAAATTGCATGTGTCATATGCATTCAAACCTCTACATACAAATTCTTAGAGCATATTTACTTCTATTTGATTCTCCCCTCTTTAGTACAATGTTAAAGATTCTAGATTGAACGAGCTCCTTGTCAAGGGATCACCACACATTTTCTCGCCATTGTAAGTGATATTTTACTCTCTATAAACATGTGTCCCCTTAAGCAATCAAGGTTTTGTGATTTTTAATTTACTTTTCCTTTCTTTAAACATATGTCCCCTTAAGCAATCTTTTTTTTATTTTTAATTTCATTTTTCTTGCTTTAATAGTTGATACTAGTTCTTGAAGTAAAAGAAGCATCTATGAATTGTGTTTTAGGGCATGGCAAAAAGTAAAAGACCCATCCATGAATTGTATGAGTAGCTACAGACTTAATAAGCTTGTAGATAAAAGGAAATGTGTTTACTATGATTGGCTCCATCTTTGTTATTTATGACTTTTAACATGTGTGTTTATTTATGTATTTTATATGATTGATTCCATCTTTATTATTGCAAATTACACACAAATTGTAATTCAAAGTTTGCTTAAGAATCTTTATGGTGCCTATGCATCTAGTTGCACTATTGAAATCATTGAGTGCATGATTGGGGGTTTTCATGCAACTATGAAAGTCTAAAAGAAATCATGGTTTGTTAAGTTGGACATCTAAAGATAGGTTATGCCTAAACCTAGTGTTAACAATTTACAAAGAAGTAGTTTTGCTTCATTATGTACAATTGCACATGTCCAAATGAAATAACCAAAATCAATTTACAACTTGGAAATCAACTTGTAAGGGTCACTTTCGAGGAAACATGTTGCAACCTCTATTATAAAGTATGGTAGAGACCCATCCATGAATTGTATGAGTAGCTAATGACTTAATAAGCTTGTAGATAAAAGGAAATGTGTTTAGTATGATTGGTTCCATCCTTTTTATTTGTGTCTTTTAATATGCATGTTTATTTATGTCTTTTATATGATTGATTCCATCTTTGTTATTACAAATTACACAAAAAGTATAAACTGTTATAGTTTAAACTATGCTTAGGAATTTTTGTGGTTTCTAAGATGCATATGGTTGTGCTATTAAAATCCTTGAATACTCTTGATTGGGGATTCACGAAACTACGAAAATCCAAAACATAGAATGGTTTGCTAATTTGGACACCTAAAGATAGGATATGCCTAAATTTGGTATTAACAATTACAAAAAATTAAGGATCACTACAATAGTGCCAAATTGCAATCAGAAGCTTAGAAGTTATTTCCAGAACTGGCATGTTGGCTCCAACCCTTTGAAGAAACGGCGGCAGTCTCATTATGGTGCATTGATGAGACACATGTGCCCCCGACATGCATGCACGAGGAGCCTATTGCACAAACGAATAAGGACAATGTCAAAGCAAGGCCGAGCTCACCAAATGCACATGCTCAGAAGATTGACTAGGCCAACATGTAGGGTGGCAAGGAAAACATCCCGGCCAAATCACAAGAGAAGAAGGGCAACAATAGTAAGAATCCTAGCAAACTGTTGATTAACCGCCTCGCCCGACAACCTCTAGTGGGGACAAGAATTTTTATGCTCCTATTAGTGATCATGAGCCCAAGAATTCCCCTGATGTCTTTGCATGAACAAACCATATGTATCCCCAAGATCAAGATGATATCCTAGAACGTGGGGGGATTCGGCTCTGATCTATGTAAAAAAGTTTGCTATGTTGTCATCAGAAAGTACAAACTTCATGCAATAGCACTGCAAGAGGTTAAAATAGATGAGAAGCTGATGATGCATTGGTAATTGAAGGTTTCTCAACATTTCATGATCTTAGGGGCAATGATAAATGAGGCACTGTTCTTCTCATCCACAACACACTTAAGCCTTACTTAGCATGGAAAATGGGGCTTAACTATTGCAACTTAGATTGATTGCTGGGGCGTAAGGCTCCAAATAGCCTCTGTGTACGCGGCCAATACCTCAGCTCAGTCGGCCAAAAAATGGCTCCTTCTTAAAGATCACCTGCAAATAAATCCTACCCTAATTGTTGGAGATTGGAATATGACATGACTCCCTTCAAACCACTCGCATTGGTCGAGATGCATGCTCTAGGAAGAGATCGAGGCATGGGAGATGCTAGAACTCAGTTTGTGAAGTGAGGGATGTTGCTATCCTAGCACTGGGTACAACTAACATACCATACACGCGGCATAATCGGCATGTGGGTGACCCCTATGGCGAGTAAGTTGGATTGACCAATACTATGCCACCCAAGGAGCTTGGTGGATGTGTGGGAAAATAACACTACTGCACACTTATGAAAATTTCTTCCTCCTTGGACCACTTTCCTATCCTAACTGCTTGTCGTGTTGTTGTTATAGAAAGGGCACAAGGAGGCCTACCTCCATTTCGTCTCAACACTTCGTTCATGTGATAAGCAAGATGTTTCTGGAAGAGGTCGAACATGCATGGTCCCAAGAAAGAGACTCTAACCTTATGCCAGAGTTCAAATGGAAAAAATGCTTAGACATTGTCATTAAGTGGTTAAACAACATGGGAGGAGAATGGCAACCAAGAGGAGAAAGGAAGGGGAAGCTGTTGTCAAGATCCGAGAATAGCTATTCTCTATCATTGTGAATTCTCCCCGAGATCTCATTGCCTAGACACTACTGAAAGAAATAGAGCAGTCATGAAGGCTCAAGAACAGTATGCAGTCCAAACGGCTAAGGTGCTCCTAAGGGGACAATGGGAGCGGTTCGGGGATGCCCCCAACTCATTTTTATTCAACTATCTCAGATCTAAGCATGCAAAGGAAATGATTACTGCTATCGAGGATGAGGGGGGAAACTTGCATACAAATGAGCACACCATAACAGTTATATTCCAAAGAAACCTTCCCTACGATTATGATATTAGGCTAAGCAACTTCTTGGAGGGGACTATCCATCCTATTTCTGCCGCCGTTGATGCCTTGCCACTGAAGAAACCATTCTCATTGGAGGAAATCCACTACGTTGTGTCCTGCATGAAGCCGGGAAAGGCACTTGGCCTAATGGTTTGCCAGCTAAATCCTTTCAAAAAGTCTGGGACTACTGTGGGAAAGACATGGTGGACATGGTGAACTCTATTAGGAGATCTAGTTGCATGCTTAGATAGGCCAATCAAGGCCTCATCAAATTAATTCCTAAGTCCCTGACACAAACCAAAACAGCCAATTGGCACCCACAATCATTGTTGAACTTCACCTCCAAGGTGTTGTCCAAAACACTTGCACTCTCGATTAGGAATTTGCTAGATAAAATTGTCCATGCAAGGCAATAAGGATTTATTAATGGCAAAAGAATACAAGATGTAGTGTTGTTGAACCTCATACTCTCAATTGACATGGCCCTGGCACACAACTCAGAATTTGTCTTAATAAACATAGATATGGATAAAGCATATGATAGAATCAATTGGTTCTTTGTCAGGAGGGTGCTTGAAGCCTTCAAGTTTGGACCAATCTTTACTAGGATGATCAATTCCCTCTTCACAAATGCTACAGCTGCCTTGAGTATCCATGGTAACTTGACTAAACCCTTCCCTCTCAGAAGATCCATCAGGAAGGGTTGTCCGGTCGTCCCACTCCTATTTGCATTGATAACAGATCCATTGCTCTGTATGATTGACAGGAGGGTTCAAGAAGGGGTCATTAAAAGGATCCCCTTGTGAGATGGTTCAACCTTGACTTCTCAATTCTTTGCAAATGACAGAGCCTCCTTAGTGGCTGCTGAAAAGAATTTGATTGACAAACTCATGAAGACCTTTAACAAGTTTGCCCTGTTGTCTTCATCAGTCATCAATAAGAGAAATTTTGAATTTCCTCTCCTCGGTCTAGAAGGAACCAACACACAAGAGTGGATTCTAGACTATGGTTTCAAATCAATAAGGCTGGGGGAACTAATTAGGTACTTAGGTGCTTTGATTGGAGTAGGCATAACAACAAGACAAAGGTTTGACTAGTACTAGTCAAGGATCAAGGAGAAGATTGCCAAAAGGTTCAGTGATCCACTTACTTTTTGGTGGGAAGCTCTCGATAATCAAGAGGAGGTCAAGAGTGTGCTGTCATCTTTGATAGTCTACATGGCCTCTTTGTTCTCCTTTAGTAAAACTTCATGGGCCTTAGTTGAGAAGTTGTTTAGATAGTTTCTCTGGAAAAGAGTTGATGGCAATGGTATGGTGCAGATTAGCAAGGAATGCATCACAGCAAGGAAATATGAGGGAGGTGTAGGTATCGATCCTCTAGCAGACAAAGCCAACAAACTGGTCTTTAAGTTGATGCCTAGAGTGCACAAGAGACAACCCTGGTCTATTATCCTCGCTGAGTGGTTAACTAAGTCCAAAGACTGCGGCCAAAACTGGTCTGGTGAGTCATGGCAAGACATAATTTGATGTTATCAAGATCCCACAATCCCCAATAGCTCAAGGTCTGGCTAGGAGCTAGCAATGCATCATTGCTCAAGCTTCATGGTCTGCGGAGTTCAGAAGATTGGGAGACGCATCATTGGCATCATCCTTCTGGTGCAACCCCTTTTCCTTTTATCCTTCGACTTTGTTGCTCTGGTCAATTGTTTGTTGGCTAAATCAATGGCCCTAAAAGGCTTAAAATATTGGTCCCAACTTTGGCTACCTAAACAAAAATGTTGGCTCCCACCCGAGTTTGTCAAGGCTCACTTTGGCTTCATTGACAAAGAGTATCTTTTTTTTTCTCGGGATGATGCATTACCTGAGGCAGGACTGGCCCACTTCCCCTATTACTCGCACTAATCCTCCCTTATTGTTTTTGGTAAGTCCTACAAGCAAGCAACTTTTGTGATGCCAAAAAAGGAAATATCATACGCCCTCCTCCCTAGCAATCCCCCTCACATTGAAGGACAAATGGAAGAAATGTAGTCCACATGCCTCCCTTCTCACCTGGCAACGAAGGGCTGAGAGAGTATGGAAAATCACTCCTTCCTACTAGCTAAACTATTTTAGGTGGAGGTTCCTACTTAGAAAGCTACCACTCAAGTCACGGCTAGCCACAAGGTTTATGGTATCCCCCCTTTGCCCTCTCTACAAGAGACATGAAGAGGATGAGAAGCATTTGTTTTGGGACTACCCTACAATCCAACCATTGTGGTTCAGGATGAGGAAATGGCTAAAGGGTTCTAATCTGAGAGCTAATTTTGGATCAGCAACTTTTTTTTTGGGGACCGAGGATCACTTGACAAAGCCACCTGGAAACTTGTTACCCTAACCTTTTCTGTCATCTTGAAATTCGTCTAGCAGAGAAGGAATAACAATTTGCTCAAGAGCCATCTCTAGTTAATAGATGTTGATTATGCTGGTCAACTGAAGGAAGAGGTTATTATGGTCCTTATGTCTGTTGAGTCCACCCATTGGGTTTTTAAGGTCTGTTGTAAAAAGATAGGGAATATGCCTTAAGCTTTTTTGTGTTTTGGCCTATGATCAGCTGCACCTACCATCCTTGGTGCTGTTGAATCTTTTACTCCAACGAAATGAAGAGAATGCATTACAAAAAAACAAGTACAAAAAATTAGTTTTATTTCATTAAGTACCATTACATATGTCCAAATGAAATGGCCAAAATCAAGGTACAACTTGGAAGTCAACATGCAAGGGTCACTTTTTAGGAAATGTATTGCAACCTTTGTTTAAAAATATTGTAAAAACTCATCCAGGAATTGTATAAGTGGCTATCATAAAGATCTATCCACGAATTGTATGAGTAGCTAATAGCTTATGCATAAAAGAAAATGTGTTTATAATATGATTGGTTCCATCTTTTTTATTTATTTCTTTTAATATGTGTGTTTATTTATGTTTTTTATATGATTGATTCAATATTTGTTATTACGAATTACACAAAAACTATAAACTACTATAGTTCAGAGCATGAACTTAAAAGATATGACAAACCAATGCCATACAAAAGCCTCTAGAGAAGTCGCCCATCTTCATGAAATTCTAGTAAAAGACACACTAATTATCTAGTTTCTAAAATATTTGTTTCTATCTCCTCTTGCATAATCTAGGTGTAAGATGTTAATCAAGTGTGAGGTGGTTTTCTTCAAGCTCAAACTAGACTAGGAATGTGTCCCACAAGTGACAAGATGACACACATATATACAAGAACTCAAACGTACAAGTAATGCATGACAAGGGAGAATTGTCTCATGACATACATAGCATATGCCAATCAGTGACCTCTCCCTTGCCATGCACATGCATGTGAAGGGTACATACATACACATATTGAGTGACAGGACATGATTACCTCATCAATCCTCATGATATGCATATGCCAAATTCATAATGCATGCCAATTGAACAATCCCTCCTATCACACACTTGCATTTATACTTGCACATAGACATACATATGCATGCAACTAAGTGGCACAAAAGGACTACCTCATAGCATGCATACGCCAAATTCATGACACCTACCAATCAACAGACCTCTCCTACCACACACACTATAAAACCCAGAACTCAAAACTATGGCATGTGTCATGTATTCAACATCTAAATGTCATGAATTGTCTTGTGATAGATGTGTGTGTAGGGCCAAAAGGTGATTGTCGAATAGGCGATCAATCATTGTGAATTCAATAAGCGTCCTTCGACAAGTATGCCATAATCCAGTTGGAACTATATCATGAACTCATCATAGAGGTGTTACTTTGTTTGTGACACCTTGCCTTCCCTCCTAGGTATCGATGGGCGCTTGGTCATAAAGTCGACAAGATAGTATCCTAATGTGCTACACATTAATAAATAAGTGATGGGCATTTGGTCATATACTTAGTCGACTACACAATGTCCTGACACACTAATTGTTTTGATGGGATGGGCATTTATGTTGTATATTTGGCCAAAAAAGTCCTCACATGTGTGTAGTTTTTTTAAAATATGGCAATGTTCTCATGTTATTTATATTAATGAGTAATGACTTAATGTAATTTATGTTAAAATTTCAATGTCTAAATGATATCATGCAATTGTGTAGTTCAATTGATGTTTATATGTAACACTAATATAGCTAATCTTATAATTATATTTTTAAATCACAAACCATATGTCACACTAATATCATATAAGATTATAACAAATTGTTTTCATATATCTATGTTTTTAAATTGTGATTGTGAGTTTTACCAAGTTTTCATCATGTCTTTATATGCAAGTTTAGGGTTTAAACCTTCATCACCATGCTTATATGCTAGCTTTTTTTAATTCTTGAGAGTTTGTGATTTGTGAAGATGGCCCTCAATGTCGCCAAAGCACTCCATATTTTCTTGATAGATGCCATATCATCTAGCACAAAAGAGTAGATATCACTCATCAAGAGTCACGATATTACTTTTATCAACTTCTACAATTGGCATGTGTAGCCATGCATATTATGCTACACAAAATAAGGGCTTTTGCACTTAGTTGCTAATGTGCTCTAGGATCTTAGAGAAAAACATACATATTTGTCGCACACTGCTTGGAAATGCACCCAAGATGCTTGATGATCTTAGGAATTCAGTACTAACATTTGCATCGGAGAAGTTAACCTTATGGAACATGAAGTGGAGAGAGGAGGTGGTGCACTCAAAGAGGACAAAAGACTTGTCCACGACAGAACCTCTCTACCAAAGCATCTCAAGATCATCATGGGTGCAAGTCCTAGTTCCAGTCCCATAAGGCAACAAGATGATTCATTGGGGATAAGAACGATGTTACACACATTGAGGAATCACCAACGCCCATCAACAATTTTCATTCCCTTCAATGCCATCAAGCCAAGCAGAGTCATTGGCTAAGGTGCCTTCAAACAATGTGTCAAAGCCACCATAGATGATATTAGTTATTTTTCTTCATAATTAAAATAGTGAGTTAAAATATACAAGGGCTCCAACAATGCCAAGCTATAGCAATTCCAAGTGGAGCATGGGATGCAAAAGGTCAATGCATCAATTATGTGATGCATTGCCTTTACTTTTGAGTCCTCTTAGGTTACAATCTTCCCCTTCTTCAATGGAAATACACTAAATGATTTATTGATGTGCCACCCTTTTCAAGAATCTAAATATAGAAGAATAATCAAACGCCTATATAAACCATCAATGGGATTTAGACATGATCCTGACATGGTGCCCAATGTAGAGGAGATGGATAGGATCATGGGTGTCATCAACGATACGTTGAACATTATTCATATGCTAGTGGATGGGATGAAGATCATGCATAGTTTGGGCATCATCCATTCAGACTTGCATACCAACAATATGGTACTAGACTTCACCAAAGGTAATACCCCTAGGGTGGGCATCACGGATCAAGGTCCAATGCTTATTTTCAGCATGAGAAGACCAACTCTCAATTGGTAATGTGGGGGACTAGATGAGCCAATGCATGTCACTGATGAAAAGGAGTGTTGGAAAGGAAAAAAGGCCATGGATTGCACCCAAGATCTATGACCTACTATGCTAGTCTACCTACAACAAAAAGGAGTTAGATGTATATGCAATTAGCTAGCTTATTGTTTAGATCATTGAGTTTTGGCACTTACGCCAATGCAAGTGGCTACATAGAAGTCAAGGAATGCCCTAGATAAAGTGATCATGCACTTGATAGAGTTCAAGGCAAGGGATTGCATGTTCGTAGATGATAGAGCCATGTGAGCATCATTTGTGGATCTTGACAAAGTTTTAAGGAAAAAGTGTGGCATTGGTCCTGCAAAGGCACAAAGACTAGTTGTAGAGCTTGGCTCTATCCCATCTCATCCTTTTTGAATAGTCTACATCTTCCAATCCCTCCCTATATTTTGTAAGACAACTTATCAATTTTATGAGTCTCTATGACTCGTGAATCCAAACATGCCCTGAAAAGAGTCGCAATTTTTTATAAAAATCTATGGAATACAACTTGTGATTTGTAATATGGAAAAAAACTTGTAATTTATAATATGAAATACCATCTCATGAGCACCATACTCTATCCCCATGCCATCATGAAGAATGTAAATGCCCCACATGCTCAAGCAATATTTGTATGGGTAGCTTCAAGCCATTTGACTCATATACAAAGTTTATTAGTATTAATAAGCACATCCTGATATTTAGATTCTGGATCCCAATGCTTATCATAATGTAATTAATAAAGATAATACTTAGAAATATTAGCTTTTCTCATCAATGAAGATATGGTCTTATTACAACCTTTTAATGTTCAGTGTAGATTTTAGAATTGAATAACAAACTTTGCATTTGGATTTCATAGGATTTTTTCACAAGATTCAAGTAAACTTAGATAATATAGGAATATCTAGATTTTGTGAGAATAAGAAAAGATGGATCTAGCCTACATTTGATCAAATCCATCAACAAAGTGAGGTGATGAGTTCATAAATGGACCTTTTGACTTCATTAAGGATAATTATGTTATTAAAAAATGGCAAGAGGAGCTATGGACTCTTGCTGATAATCTTCAAGTTTGCATGGAGAGGTATGCTAGTGTGAGAAATGAACTTCATTCTTGAAATAAGCGACAATGGTCAGAACAAGTTAGAGAGGAATAAAATGACACTTTAAGCAATCTCACTTCAAGTTTGGGAAGAAAATTGTTAAGTCCAAGTACTCTTGAGATTTGAAAACATGAATGCAATAGAATATGTTTTAAAATTAAAGTAATCAACAATTAAAGTTAAAGTAATCAACAATCTCAAGGGATGATAGGCTTGAATTACATAGTGAAGATATTAATGGAGAACCTCGAGTTTGAATTTGGTATAATAAATGTAACTCATTCTATGGGAAGTGCTAAGTGAAAAGGAAGCATGCCACATATACTTGTCTTTATAACTTCATAAAGACACTCATCACTCTCCATGAAAAAAAATCTTATGTTTCAAGGGCTTTAAAAAGTGAATATACAACATATTTTAGTGGATCAAGAACCACATGATAGAAAAGAAAGAAAGACTTCATTAAAGAAGTTACATTCTTACATGGAGAAATATGAATGTATTATTTCTTTTCTTTATTTGAGTTTATAGATGCATTTTTTGAGTTTATAAATGTATTATTTCTTTTCTTTGTTTGAGTTTATAGATGCATTTTTTTCTTTTTAAAAATAGGTTGTGCATTAGATGAGACTTTTTAATATCAAATTGTTATATGATACAAGTATAATTTTCATGTAGGTTGGGATTTTGAGGTCATTGAAGTTACATTACATGACTTCAAAAATAGAAGCTTTGCTCTTGTAAGTTGGGATGTCAAGGTCATTGAAGCTACATAACATGATTTCAAAGACAAAATCTTTGCTAGCGTAAGGTGCAAATATGATGGCACATGCCTAAATTGGTGTCCTCCCGTGGACTTGCTCAAAAGGGTCTGGTATATGATCCAAAGCAAATATCTCTTAGCAAGTTCATGGTCTGTGCGAAGGTTGGAAATTCAACTCATAGTGATCCATTGACCTAATCTCTAGATGACCATGACGATACTAGAAATTCATTTGTGAGTTTAAAGTTATTATGCTAGGATTTATGGAGTCACATAATTGAGGTGAACAAGAAGAGTATCAATGTGAAATATTTATTAGATGATCTATGTAATGGCAAACTTTGGTATTATAGCCTTTTACTAGGACAAATCTAGATGATGAAGATTTATGCTTCCAAAGAGATGGTTGCTTTCATCACATTGATTATCCATGTATTTTAAATAATGGGCAACCATTCACAAACTTCTCTTGTACTCATTGCAAAGATATATCTAAGATCTCTAACTTTAGGATGAGCGTATATGGGAAGAAGCTAGCACAAGAGAAGAGAGGGAATAGGGGAATTGGATTTGGCAAAATATTAGACTATCTCATTAGACAAAAGCTTAGACAAACAACACTTGTTGCCAAAAATCATGTGAGAGAACTCACTTTCAAATTATGCTAGTGTGAGCTTTGGCTTGCAACTCTTTCAGTGAAAATAAGGAGCTTATATGAAGCTAACATAGAGTTGCTTAATTAAAAATATGTAAATAGATTTTTGAAACAATGTAATAAAAGCCCATAGACTAGCAAAATTTGGTGGAAAAACTACTCTATAGGACTTCTTGCATGGCATAGCTACAAATATGTTATGGTCAAAGGAAGGTCAATGATATAGTGCAAATACCAAAGCTTTATTTGAGGTTGCAAAGATGTGGAGTGGATGAAGGTTGCTTGAATTCCTCACTAACTACTAACGGTCCTTCACTCTCAAACGATAAAGAGAGCCATAAATAAGTCACCCACTTTATACTTGGTATACGTGGATATATATTTTATGCCATTGCTAAAATATATCAAAAGAATAAAGAAAAACATGGCATCATAGGAAATATTTCCTTTATTCTAATAGAAGATGAGACTACTATATATAGAAGCCAATAAGATAAACATATTGCAATATTTGTTTTTTTGGCTTACAAAAATTACTCTCGATCAACTTTTAGGTCTTATGACATTTGTTGTTTTGATTGTGGGCGGAACCCTAAAGCGGCTTATTGGGTGATGAGATTACTAGATAGAAGCCAACAAGGAAAACATATTGCAATATTTGTTTTTTTGGCTAGTAAAAAATTTACTCTCGATCAACTTTTAGATTTTATAACATTTATTGTTTTGATTGTGGGTGGAACCCTAAAGATGATATGCTTATTGGGTTTGATGGGATACAAATCTTCATAGCATGAACATGGGACTTCATGCATGATTAAAGTTGGAGAAGGAAAAGAAGGCTACAATGTGATTGTTGATGCTTTTGAGATTCGTAATGGGATGAGAAGCTCTCCTCAACAATAGGTCCTATTATTGGACATGCATTAAATGGAGATAGTCAACAAAGAAAATTGATGTTAGTTAATCATGTTTACAAACATGGCACTAAATATAAATTGAATGGGATGGATGGCCTCTTTTAGCCAAATTATCAAATGGATAGGTTTTGGGTATACATGATCAAGATTTTATACATAATAGAAAAATGATCATCAATATTCTTGATAAACCAAAGTGCCAACTAGCTCTTGGTGATGTTTGGGTTATCTTGAATCATGTTACCATTGTTTATGATTCTTTTCCTATTAACAAGCATATGCTTAAGGAAGCAAATATCAAACAAGATGATCATCAAAATTGGGCTTGAGCATAAAGAATATGTAGCAAGCAAGTCCAATGGTATTTGGGGGAGCTAGCAAAGAATGGAAAACATGGAAAAGAATGGGGTATGGTGGAAATACAAGCTTATCTTGAAACTGTAGGAGACTACATTGATATTTGCTTGTCTTCACACTCTAGCCTAGTGGAGGGAGTCCATTTAGCAACAAAAATGGCATTTGTTTTCCAATTTTGGAGATATTAGATTATGAAACATGTCATGTATGCATTGTCAAAAAAATTTATCAATAATGAGACACTCCTAGATGTACAACTCTCATGCCACTTTGTTGTACATATATTTCAAATACATTCATTCAAATAAGATGCTTCCAATTCATTTCATTTGATTGGATGCATTTGAAATCTTCTTCAACAAAGTTGAGAGCATGGTTGGGCAAGAGTGCACTTATGATTTGATGGACATAGTACATGGTATAAGGATCTTAAACAAGCTTTCATATTTTGAATGTAAGGAGGATAGTGTGAAATATACATGGGCCCATAAGAAACATGAAGATGTATGGAAAGAGTTAAATCTCAAAGAGGCCATGGAAGAAGCAGATTTAGGTAATTATAGACGTGTTTCAACTAATGAGAAGATCATCGATGCCTTGAAAGGAAATTACAAAGTGCTCACCACATTTGTGAATGTTTATAAATGAAGCCAAAAGGTAAAGAGGATAAGCAATGGTGGTTGGAGCCTTGGTCCAAAGGTTTTTTCGATGCTCATGCTAGTTCAAATTTACAAGATTTTGATATAGACGATGATTGTTTTGTTCTTGCAAATGATGGAGTGGATTCAAAGGAGGATGTATCCACAATTGAGATAAGACATGTGGTAGATTCTCTATTAGATGAAAAAGACAAAGTAAATCCAATAGTGGAACTTGGCAATAATAGGTTTTTCTCTAAGTCAACATTGATAAATGGCAATCCCACATTGTCCAAAGACAGACTTACAAGGGTGTGATAAGAAGTATACTATAGTAAGGAGCAAAAACATCATATTCAAACAAAATGATAATCTATTTGGCATTAGTTCAAACTGTGCTAGGTTCTTCCTAGAACGGACTAATGGAAAGAAAAGCCAAAGTGTGTGGTACTTAGGATGAGCTCAAAAGATGAGAAGTTACTAGCACCTATGTGGAATCAAGAGAGGGTTTCACCTCTTAGATAGGCCATCAAGAGTGGAGGTTCAACTTGGATGATATCAAAAATCAAGAGGATCAAGGAGTTTCACATATGATTTGATAGATATGATGGATATTGAAATTTTCATTGCCCTTGCAAACCTCACATATAATAATAACAAAAAAAAATATGAGCTTGATGAAAATGATTGGAAGATCTTCAATGAATTTGTAAATGACCATTTAGGATAGGTAAAAGGATGTTTTTTTTCTCCTTTTTAGTCTTATATGTTATGTAAATTGAGTACAATGAAGTCTTATAAATTTATTTTATGACATTTTCCTTGATATTAATGTTTTATATTTGTATGTCTACTTCAAAAATGTGGCTAATGGATTATGTTCATGCATCTATACATGTGGGAACCAGCATGGACTCTAGCTTTGAAAATGTTGAGATGTTGAGTAAAACATATTTATGGGATGGAGGAAAAAATTTTATATTCACATTTTTTGCATAGCTATATCTACTTTATAAAGGAATAGAAAATAAGTTTTGTGGAAGAATCAATAATCATATTTTTTATTGAATCATCATGTGGATTATTCTAGAATTTACATGTGGGCTATATAAATACAATATGTTTTAACGTTTAATGTAGCTACCTCCTTGAATTACAAATTAAACTTATATTCGTTGTATTCCTTGAATTACAAATTAAGTAGCATTTATCACTTGTGATCTCTAAAATGTGTGTGTGTGTGTGTGCGTGCGTGCGTGCGTGCGTGTGTGTGTGTGTGTGTGTGTGTGTGTGTGTGTGTGTTATATACACTTTTAAAATGGTTCATAGGAATGGTGGAGAGATTATTTTGGCATGAATCAGATACAAAAGATATAATGATATACTCCACTATCCCCACAATAAGACAACACCAATATCAATAATGCAATATAAGAGAGTCCTAAATTAGTAATAGGATGGTCAAAATGTTTGTTTTGTATATTTTTATTAAAGACCTAACTTCGACCTAGGCTTAACTAAGCTTACTAGTAATTGTGCATCATAGCTTGCAAATTTCAGGCAATGCTAGCATGTGCTAAAATGTGGCAGCAAAGATATGCCCTTTGCTAACTAGCTCTAAGTTTAGAATTACATGCTCTTGTTATATATGTAATGTCTCTATCTCGCAATTGTTTCAAAATCTCGGTTTTATTGATAAAAATCCAAAATTTACATTCGGATGTTATATAATGCAATCATTTTTCCATAGTCACTAAGATTGCTAAGAGATTTTTATGAACCCTTGAGAGCTACTTTGTGATCAATTTTATAATAAAATAGTATTATGTATCTATTACATAAGGATCTCTTAAACTCTTTAGTTAACAAAATAAATTTACAATAATGGATTTATAAATATTGCTAAAAAGTCACACAAAGATCAAGAACATTTCATAAAATAGGTTACATATGGATACATAAAGCCATGCATTGAACACACATGATGCCTAGTGTTTATAAGTAGTGATTTCCTTGAGATGTCAAGATTCCTAAGAAACCATGGGAGACCTTGAAGAACATCCAAGATTGGTGTTTTCTTGTGATAATGTAATACATTGGCAATTCAATAGTTCCCTAATTTACTTGACTATCACCACAAACCCTATATTTGTTGTACTCAACTCACTTGCTTAGTTTATACAAAGTGCAAGAATATCTCATTGGGTGGCACCTAAAAGAGTATTGAGGTACTTAAAGTATACTCAATATTGAGGTATCTTATATGAAGGTGATAAGTTGGTTGTATATGGATTCAATGACTCTAACTATGTAGTTAGTTTGGTTGATGGAAAGAGCATTAGTGGTAATATTTTCTTCCTTAGAAGTGGAGCAATCTCTTGGTGCTCCAAGAGACTTATATTAATCTCTCACTCATAGAGGCTGAATACAAAGCTACATTAGCTTATGAAGCTATATGGTTGAAGACATACTTGCAATAACTTGGTTTATATGGATGTGTTGATCTTACCTACTGTATCTTTTGTAATAACATCTTAGATGAATCTCTAGCAAAGAATCTAGTCATGCATCAAAGGACCTAACATATTGAACTCAAAGAACACTTTATCAAGTAAACAATGCATAATGGTGATATAGTTTTGTATCACTACAATGCTAAGGAGAATGTTGTAGATATTTGGAAAGAGCCCTTTTTAAATTATAGAGAAGGACTTGGTATGATGGAGCTTCCCTTAAGGGAAGGTAATTGAGGAGTAAGGAAAGACTCATCATGGAGCTATCCAAAGTATTCCTATCGCTAGCTCTTTAGATTTATTTCTTCATCTCACATTTTTCAGATTATATTTAAAGATGTTGCTAAATTTGAAAGTAAGGAAAGACTCATCATGGAGCTGTCCAAAGTATTCCTATCGCTAGCTCTTTAGATTTCTTTCTTCATCTCACAATTTTTAGATTATATTTAAAGATGTTACTAAATTTGAGAGAATATGTTAAATATGAGAGCTCACAGTATATCTTCACTAAGGTGTAAATAATGCTTTGGTTTAGCAAATATCAAGGATAATGTTATGATGGTAACTTGATGTAAAATTATGTAGCTAAAGTCATAAATTTAACTTATGGGTGTACTTTTGATAGTGCACAACACACGTGTTTGGATGGTGGAAGTCTCCTTCAATCAAGGAGTAAATTTTTTTGCTACCACTTTTATCATACGTAGTTTTATAGAGTTGATACCTCTTAATCGAAATGTTAACTTTTGGACGAGTAAAAAGATGAAATATATTATCCCCTTGTGTAATAAAACATCTCATCATCGTGATCTTCCAAATATGAACATTGGATTATTTATAGAACTTTCAAGTCGGCTACCTACCTATTTGTAGAATTCTAGAATGCACCTAGCTAAAGCTACATCCATTATCTTGAGATAGAATGTGAAGAAGAGTTTTTTTCACACATCATGGAGCATCTACCTAGTAAAGGTTTTCTTGAGATTCACTTAGCCTACTAAGATACATCAAACGTTTTATATAACCAACATTTTTGTCTTGGATCCGCGTGTGTGTGTGCACGCACACACAGAGTTATACAGTGAGACACTATAGAGGTGTACCATAGAGAGTGTAGAGTGGTGCTTAGTGTAGCTTTTACTCTCAATAGTGTACACACTATCATATTAGAGACGATTGAGCCTCTTATCATTAGTTTTGAGTTTGGAAATTAGCCCATCACTCGTACTTGGCATCCATAGCTACCATTCTCATTTAGATAAATATAAGTATTATTTTTGCTACATTGTCATTGTATTGTTAATTGCAATTGTCTCTCATTTTCTCTTCCTCACCAATGGTAGAGACACTCTCTTCACATCTAAATGTTGGACCTATCCCTTTCAAACTATTGATAATTAGCTATGTTTTAGTTTGGCATATCGTCCTTAGATTGATAGTAGCCAAATAGAAAAGGCTAATCAAGCCATCAAAGACATCCTTAGGGTTGACAATAGTTGTGAATCTAAGAGGTGGATTGAATACCTTAAGTAAAGTTTATATGCAATGCCTTCTATTGTCAAAGCATCAGAATTACCCCTTGTTAAGTCTTGTATGAACATCATTGTACATCCCATTGAGTTTTTCTGATCCCACTCTTAAAGTTGAAGCTTCTAAGAAAATGCTAGAGGATATATTTGAGAAAGTTAAAGCTATCCCATACGACATTAAGGCTGTTCAAGATAGGGAGAAGGCTTACGTAGATCCAAAGAGGCCAAAATGGACCTTCAAGGAAGGAGATATCGTCTTCCTAAGACTCTAACCTAAGAAGAGTTTGCTAGCCCTCAACACGTGCAAAACATTAAGCCCAAGATGTGAATCATATTGAATTGGTTATAATTTTGCTAGACATGATTATAAGTGAGAACTTTCTGCCCATTTCAAGTTCATAATGTGTTCCATGTAAGCTTGTTCAAACCAAATGTACCCAACCTAGGTCATGTATTGGATTATTAACAAATTGTAAAGTCTACTTAAGGAATCCTTGAAATGCAACCTATAAGGATACTTGATGTCAACAAAGAGTCCTTTGAAGCAGAGGTCTCTAAGGATATTTGATTCAGTGGAAAGCTATGCTGAAAGAAGATGCAACTTGGGTCAAAGAGTCCACCCTTTAGAAAGATTACCGTAATCTTCTCTTGAGATGAGGACATCTCAATTCCTTTGATTTAGTGGAAAGCTATGCCAAAAGAAGATGCATTTTGGGTCGAAGAGTCCTCTCTTTAGAAAGATTACCTTAAAATTCACTTGAGACAAGGACATCTTGATTCCTTTAGGGAGGAGAAGATGTAATGTATCCAAAAATTTATACATTTCAATTTGGTGGCAACTATCTCAAGATAACTTGATTAACAGCTTTGAAAAAGATGTCTCAAGTTATTGTGCAAAGGCTCTCAATGAATTCTAGTAATATGCTCCTATATCTATGAGTTCTTTATATAAATGGGACTAAAATAACTCCATTTTTAGATAGAAGATATATTAATTTGAGTCTATACATGCAGAACTACATCTTTTAGGCAATTAGAATCATGATGGGGGATGTATCCAAGCCCTCATAGATTGGCCTCAATGCATAAGAATAAGATAAGAATCCTCTCTTTTGTAGGGAAAAGACTCTCCATTGTTATAGTAACCCCTTCAAAATGCTTTACCTATATGAAAAAAGTCCCAAGGGAAATTTCCCAATGCAGCCATGAGCCCCTAAAATAGTACACACACACTACATCCAATAGTCTTGAACTCTCTTATGTAAACTAACTCTAGCATATGATCATCACACATGACCTGACTTGTTCTCAATTAATTAAAATAGCATTCAAATCTCTTGTGTAAACTAACTCTAGCAAAGCATCATCACACAAGGCCTTAATTGTTCTCAATTAAGAGGGAAAAGTAATACACATTGCTTTAAGGAATTAGGGGATAGCATGGGATAGTGACATGCCTCTCACCTCTACCCTATGCAAACTGGAGTGAGATTAGGGTTTTGGGGGCATGGGGGGGCAATCACATATGAAGAGAGGAGGAAGAGGTAGCATGAGGCCACCACCCCCTATCTCACACACACACACACACACACACACACACACACACACACACACACACACACACACACACACACACACACACACACACACACACACACACACACACACACACACACACACACACACACACACACACACACACACACACACACACACACACACACACACACACACACACACACACACACACACACACACACACACACACACACACACACACACACACACACACACACACACACACACACACACACACACACACACACACACACACACACACACACACACACACACACACACACACACACACACACACACACACACACACACACACACACACACACAAACCTCATTAGAAACTCAGATGAGTGTACTCAGGTCTAAGAAAACTCTAACCAACTAGCCCAATTAAGCATCGTTTAGACTATGTTAGATACATGTCGCAATCTCTCAATCTAGGGGACACTTAAAAATACACACTTTTAGCAACCAATACATAGATCATGATTAACCACTAAAGATCCTTAGTATTCATTTTTAGAAATGTTTCAATGTCAAAGCTTGAATCAATGGCCCTATGACACTAGAAAGAAATGCTTATCTTAGAGGTGCCAGGAAATCTATCAAATATGGATGAATGAACTAAATTGATTCACCCATTGTAGGAACTTATCCTTTGACCACCAAATAAATCCTCCAACCTTATGGATTTGGCTTGGTTAAATTTTACTGACAAAGAGAGTGAATAGGGATCAAGCCAATATTACCTCAATCAAAAGTTTTCAAAAGCATGAACTATAGGAGGGATGTTTGGAACTTGAGGAATCCATGGAAAACTAATACGTAATACTCTCATTTGACCTCCTTTAAAAAAAGGTTACAACTAGAATAATGACCCAAATATTAAGAGTGTAGTTTAGAGACTTAATAGTGCAGTAAGATCCATGAACTAATTGCAAGTGGACCCTGGTTCAGTGCTGATGCCTTTAGGCCCCCGAAGGGCACATTGTTTTTGGAACTAGTCCCCTTAGGTTTACCATCACTAAAATGCAACCTAGAACCAGGCCATGCATTCACTGTAAGGTAGATGGGGAACAAAATGGTTTCCAACATATGTGCTAACTGATGAAATTGCTCTTCAAGTGTGATGAGTCCATCACAACATCATTAGCTGTATGAGTGGGAATGGCGAAAAGTTAAGTGCTATACAAGGCATAGATTGTGATTGTGATAGAATTAGTTGTCTTAATGGGGGTGCCTTGGTGCTTCCACTCCCATTTTTACTCACTGAAGTCCAAAGACTTAGGCGTGGTGCAGCCCTAATATGTAGTGGGGGGGATGCAACAGAGGGCTTGAAGGAGGGAGGGAGGGAGGGAGGCTGATGTGGCATAAGAATGGGGAGCATGTGTGGCTGAGGGAGGGCCACGACAGACGAGGGTGCTACACAAGCACACACACGGAACAAACCCGCATACGCAGGAAGAGATGCAAACGCGCACACAACAACACACGCATGTGCACCACCCTTGCGACCCAAGTTGCCCCTCTCTCTCTCTCTCGCCCACCCGGCTCTCTCGAGTCTCTCTCTGGCAGCTTCCCATATATGGGCAGAACAATAAGTCACGTATCCTTCTGTAAAGAGACCCCCATCCCTCCCTTTCCTCTTTCACAGGTCCTGACCTTTCAGAACCCCTCTTTCCTGCTGCTGCCCTTCTCGCCATTACAATTTACCACCCACTACACACTCCTCCTGGGACCATGTCTTCCAAGCATGAACCCCTCCCCGTCGTCCGTGGCGTCGACCTGCAGCGCTACCAGGGCCGCTGGTACGAGATTGCCAGTATCCCCTCCCGCTTCCAGCCCAAGGACGGCCGCAATACCACCGCCACTTACTCCCTCCGCCCTGACGGAACCGTCCATGTCCTGAATGAGACCTCGTCGGGCGGCAAGCGTGCCTCCATCGAAGGCACTGCCTGGAAAGCAGACCCCAGCAGCGATGAGGCGAAGCTCAAGGTTCGGTTCTGGGTTCCGCCTTTCCTCCCTCTGATCCCTGTTACAGGAGACTACTGGGTCATGCTCCTGGATGAGGAGTACCGGTGGGCTCTTGTCGGTCAGCCATCTAGAAGATACTTATGGGTGAGTTACTCATGCTTTCTGGGCTTAATCTTTTCTGCTGCTGAATGCGTTTGAGCTTCTACGACGGTGGTTGTGATTCTGTGCCATTCAAGATGTTGAATGTGATGCTCTAGGTGGTTAGAAGCTTGGGTAGTTGTACCCAATCGCTCCTTTAAATGTGTGGTTGGCCATCGTTTGCCATTGAGATCCATAAGTGTGACCCATTCCCTCTTTGTAAAACAAGTTGGTGTATTTCTTTAATTGTTTGTGGTAGACTCTACAATACATATCATGGCTGCTGCTTACTCCCTTTGCTATCTTTCCTTATTGGTCATGCCCTAAATTTGGAGTGAGCTCTCTTTTTGCAGGTTCTGAGTCGAACTCCCCAGTTAGATGAGGAGGTTTACTCAAAGCTTTTGGAGCTTGCGGAAAGCCAGGGTTATGATGTTTCACTACTTCATAAAACTCCTCATGATGAAGCAAGCGAAGGGGGTGCAGAAAGTGGCCAAAAGGCTGCTAATGACAAGGGATCATGGTGGCTGAAGTCTTTGCTAGGCAAATAAGGATCTGTGTTGAAAGTGTGCCCAGCCCCACTTGTATCATGTTCTGTAGTAATAGGGTTTTGTCAAGTACTGTACACACAGAGATCACATGGATGATTACAAGTGACAATAAATCTTAAATCAGGGAGCTTTGCTAGGTGAAGATGTAATAGCGTTGCGAGTTGTATTCTGCCCTGTCAATATTACTGTTCCTAGGTTGTGAAATAGCACTCTTATATCTTTTTGATGTGTTATATATTACAATTCACATTCCTCTTTTAGCTACCCTTCTAGTGCCTCCAGTCAACACATCATTTGCAACACAGCTTGCCTTTGCACATTTTCTGACAGTTATAATGGACACTACAAGTAATGAGAAAACAATATTGCACATGTTTTCTGCCTTGTCAATTCATTAGAAACATGATTTGTGAAATAGCATATTGTTGAGCTTCTATCCGTCTTAAAAGTGAAAATGTAAATTCTGCTTCAGCTGCACTTTTGTGATCAAAAGTGAATTTGGTTAGCGCGATAGACCAACATTGCAAGCCAAAGTGAAGTCGGTTTATCAAACAATATAGTAGCTTATTGTGCTCTTCAATAAAGGATATAATGGTAGCTCAAGCAGTTCACTAGCAATATAAGTCAGAGCATTGTTGGAAGTGTGGGGTGTAGAGGAATCATAGTTAAGAATATTGTACAGTAAGGGAAACAGTGATAGCTGGACCTGCCATTCAGGCAGTTTATTACTGAGAAAAACCAAGTGTTTTCAGAAGTGGGGATGCCGACAGTACATCAGCCAAAAACGTTGGCTTTGGTACTGAAATAATGTCTTTAAAGCTGCATAAAAGCAGCTTAGAATTCTTTTTGACGAAGGACATTGGAGTAAGTGGTACCACCACTCATAGCAATTTGGCGCCCCAGAATTTGCAATTTTTAATCAATGAAGGAGGTTCACTGATGCATTCAAACTTGAGGCAAAGCCCTGTTATTGTCATGCAATTTCCATTCTTTGGAGAAATAAAAGTGCAGGTTGTCAGCAGGATGGCTGTCACGGAATAACGAAAGAGAAATGGAAGAGCACTGAAGAGTGATGTTGCAAACCTCTCATGGGGAATCCAGGATATGACCCAGTCAGTCACTTGAAGGCCATTGATCACCCACTCATTTCATGAATTAAGGAATGCCTCCGCAGTTCACTCAGGAGCCAGTAGCCTGTTGGCACTCAGTTGGATAATATGTTTTGAATGCTTTGTCTTCATCACTAGTGAAGGAAATGACATGACATGTCGAATTCATGTCCTGCTGCAGACATAATGGAGGGCTCAGTAGGGTGCTACTTGCCTGCTGTCACTTTTGAAGTTGGACATGTTTTGAATAGTTTGTCCTTACCATTTGTGCAGGAAATCACATGTAGACTCGTCGCTCCATGTCTCTCTGCAGACATACTTTATTCGCGTTGGAGGTGTGTACTCAAAATCTCAGAGCTGTGTGTATAAGTCAACATGTTTTCTTTGGCTTCTGGTTTAAACATCCATTGAGTTGAATCATCCCTATGGGGACAAGTCTCTTTCCTCTTGGTGTAGGAAGTGTATATGGATATCCAAAATCTGGGGCTATCACATATGAATCAGTGTGTGGTGGGGAAAATCAACTTTGATTTGAATTAGAAAGTTGGGGAATCAGAGTTACAAGCTCAAGATATTATAATTTTACTGGCTGGTGGGTGTAACAAGATTGCACAAAAATGACGAGTATAAATGGAAGAATAAGGCACATGGGGATATATACAAATAAATCAAAGATTCTCCAATGTATACTAGGCCCCATGGACCTCTTTTGAGACCCTCAAATACTAGGGGAGCTTAGTGCTCTGAATGCTACAGTATGTGACTACAAGACTAGGCATGCATCAAGGTAGTGAATTGGCAACTAAAATGGATCTGAGGATTTTGATCAGGGCTTGAACTAGGGAGGGCATTGATAAGCTTGAGGAGTAGTGTGACCAACTAATTGCACAAATAATTCAATGAATAGCCTTTCAAATGGGATGGAAAGAGAATAGAGAAGGTATAAATAGACATGGTAGTAAGGACTCCATTAGCAAATTAATTCAACTTCTAATGGTTGTATAGGAAGGAGAGGAATCCCAAATAGTCGATATGAAGTTGACGAGAATCTCAATGTAATAATGATGATATTGGAAATGTTCATGGCTTGAATTCTCAAGGACAAAGAAGCTCATTACTTACTAGTAGATTTCTTACCTCTTTGCGTCCTTAGAAGTCTTTGGTTTCCTTTAAATTCTAGTGGCTCACTTGTAGAGTGGCTAACAACCATCACTTTGATGATGATGATGTTATAGAGAAGTTTGTGAGACAATGGCTAAATACTTGGCATTTCAAGTATTGATCTAAGCTTACATTGTTTACATCTCCCACAAGACTTTACAAAGACAAAATTGTATACTACTTGGGCATTTCAAATTGATACTTAGGCTGCATATATTTCACATATTGTAGCAAATTATAGTGCTATTGATATATCGAGATATTGTTTTAACACATGGAAAACGATATGGCCTCGTAAATTTGAGTAGCTTTTCATTCATTGATTTTGTTATTACAAATTAATTTTCTTACTTCATGGCCATCTTTTGGATGGCCATCTCCTTGGAGTCTTGTTTGAGTTGGGCATTTTGCCTAATGTTCTTTTGTTGTTTGCTTTAAAGGTCTTGTACACTAATATGAAATTGTATATGCAACCTGTGTTTGAGTTGGATACTTTTCATGTATTCTTTTGTTGCTTTGCCTTAAATACTTTTGCATTGGTATAAGGTGGTACATGTTGGCTTAAAATGTATACTTTCATTGCTCTCCTCCCAACGTTTCGCGTTGGGGTTGACACTATGCACTAGCTTACATTTGGGGCTTTGTGCAAACTTTGATGTGACACAGTTACTATTGGTCAATGTGTTGCTCGTCTTGATGCATATCTTACGTGGCAGTACAATTCATGGCCAATTGAGTCCCCACTTGTATTATTAATAGTTAATGTGTAGCACTTTTATGTCAATTATTGAAACAATAACTTGATATTCAAAAATACACTTTGTCCCTTACAATGATTTAACATACAAAAAAAAAAAGATTTGAGCATTCTTGCAATTTATTGACTTTTACCATACAAAAGAAAAAAACTAATAACATTGCTTATAATGATTTAACATACAAAAAAAAAAGATTTGAGCATTCTTGCAATTTATTGACTTTACCATACAAAAGAAAGAAACTAATAACATTGCTTATCTCAACTATACGAATTCGAAAAGATGAATGAACAAAAAGTGATTTTAAAATGTCATAGTAGTATTCCAATCATAATAGAAGCTAAATGGAAAAGCATGTAATATTTTAAATTACATTACAAAAAAGAAAGCCTTCTCTTCTTAGTAGAGTTATTAAAAGTGGATGTAGCATGCGGAATATGCAATGGTGAAGTTATGACATTTCCTCTCTTAGATTGTGTTGTAACACTTCAAAATGAAAAAGAAATTTCAAAAATATAATATTAAAATTATCGATTTCATATAATAAAATGTTTGTGAAAAAAGCGAGTAAGTATTACTTGGGGGTATGTGGGATGAAGCTCTAACATTCGTAGAGCAATCAATGAAGTTTGGATGGAATTGGTGTAAAGTAATGAAATATGATAAATCTTGGAACTCCCAGTTGCTCCAATCATTTGACATCTGGCTAGTGTGGGAGTGGGATATCAAGTAATAATCTTTTGTTTGTTAACATGATAGCATTAAAAGTATCTAATATATATAATTTTTATATACAAAGGAGTATTTGCATTAGTAAATCCACCATTTGATAATCATTCAAGTACTTTGGCTAGAGTTTTACGAATTATGTCATTTGTAGCCACAATGTGTAATGCTTATTGAATTCTCATTTGATAAGGTGATATTCAAACACTTTGGAGTCATCTAACAAAAAATATTTAAAATAACCAATTGTTTTTGACAAAATCAAAATGTTATTAAAGAAGTCTACACACCTTACAATCTAAAAATAAATCCTAAAAACAAAGATATAGTTAATACACCTTACAATCCAAAAATAAACCCAAGTACAATCAAAGAAAAAAGTTACTTTAAAAGTATTAATTTCAAAGTACTTTTAAGCATAATAATTTACTTACACACGCTTTTGTATAACAGGAAAAATAAAAAAGCAAAAATGATTTTATTCAAACATCAATATATACATATACATTAATATACACATACATAAATATAGGTTTTTTACATATAAAGCACTACTCCCATTAGTAATTCCATCATCTAGAGTTGTAGGGATAATGCAATTAGTAGCCACAATGCCTCTTGAATTTTCATTTGTAAAGTTAATGTACCTTAATAATAAAAAACTGTTTGCTCCGTATAATAGTAAAGATGAAGAAAAATAGAAAAAGTAAAAATTGGAATGCTATTTGAAGAAGCTTATACACCTTACAATTTAGAAATAAACCTTGAGAACAATGAAGGAAAAATTGTACACAATTAATTGTTATGGTTTAGTCTTGGAGCCATAGTCTTAGTTCAAATAGCTTTGTGTAGAAGAAAAGAAATAGTGGTTATAATGCTTTCTGTGAAACTTCTTTGTACACAATATTGATGGTATGATTTACCACACTCTCTTTCTCATCAATCAAGACTTGCAATTTGTTTGGGGACTTTACTCTTGAGAAAGCAACATACAGTTGACCATGAGTAAAGAGTGGGGTCTTTAGATATATCCCCAAACATGATAGTGTTTGGTCTTGAGATTTGTTGGTTGTCATTACAAACACCAAACAGAAGGAAATTGTATATACTTCATTAAGAAAGGGAGCTATAGTGTGATTGGGATGAAAGCTATTCTTAGGATAAATACTCTATCCCCAATATTGGTCCTAGTAATTATTTCTACATCAAAAGCCTTGTTGTTGAAAGCCTTGCATACCAGTCTAGTATCATGGCATGAACTTTTAGAAGGATTTAAGTTGCTGACTAAAATAATTGGAGCATTTTCTTTCAACAGTAAGATTTGAGGAGGAATATCTCCACCAAGATCAAGGGAGTTTAGATATTCCATAGAGTAGAGAAAGAAGTTCTCCTCAGTCTTCTCCATGGAATCAACACTATAGTATTGCCTAACCTCTCTCGGCATCAATTGCAATGCATAGTTGTTTAATATTTTCACCTCATTGTTTCAAGGTGCAAGAATGGCATATTCACTAAAGAGCGACATGTAAATCATACAATCAATATCTTCGTAGATAAAATTGATCAACGCATGCCTTGACCCTCCCTTTAACATCAATGCAGATGGAACTTGCAATATGTTATTACTTTGTGATAAACCCTTTCCATCCCCAATGTGTTGCAACCATCCAACAAAGTGATCTTCATCTGATGTCACCCATATATTTTGTGTAAGTCTCAATATATTTAATTGTTGCCATGACCCTGAACAATATATAGCCGCACCGACAATATCCTCACGGGTACCCTTTCATACAACATGCAATATTTGCCTAAAATCTCCACCTAGTAGAATAACTTTACCACCAAATAGCATATTGCATTGCATTATATCATTTAAAGTTCTGTCTACTGCCTCAAAGGCATATCGATGCAACATAGGAGCTTCATCTCACAAAATAAATCTCGTCTCTTTTAACAGTGTTGCAAGGTGACTTTGAACAAGTATGTTGCATGTAGAATGATTATCTACTTGCAATGGACTTTCGAATTGTAAATGGGTTGTATGTCCATGTGGCAAAAGTAATGTAGCAATACCAGAGGATGGCAATGCGACGTTAACATCAAAGCTTTGCAAGTATACGTTTGTATAGGAACATTTTTTCGAAACCACCTGGACCATCCAAGAAAAATTGTTTGCCTGAACCACGATCAATAGCATTCATTATCATCATAAAGGAATTCCTTTGTCCATCATTCAACATAGCTTCCATAGCTTAAAAAATTCTCTCTTGTTCTACCTTATCATAAACACATTCATCAAGGATAAAAGGGTTTGCATAGTCTTACATTACTACCTGAGGTAGTCCATGAAAGTTTGCTAAACTATGTGACCTAAAAGCTTTTGTATATGCATTGCTTGCCTCTTCTTGCATGTTAATATTTGGTCTATTTTGCAAAGATAATTGATATGCTATATCCTATGTTAGCAGTACTAACAACTCTCCTAGAGCACAGTAGCTCGAGCAGACAAACAAAACATCAAGATGTACGCGAAAAAATTTCTCAATTGAGCACTTGTTTTGCATGAATGCAGCTTCACACAAGCACATTTGCCATTCAAGATTAGTTTCCAACATTCCCTTTGCCATGCAAACCTTCTTAAAAGTTGGATACATCACATTATCACCCGTAATGCCTCAAAGGAAGTTCACCCCTTGCATACATATTGAGTAATAAATGTAAATAGTATTTTTCTCCCCATGTAGGTGCGACAATAAATTTGACCCCACATATTCCCTTGCTTTCTCTTTGTCCACATTTTCTTTTGTGCATTCCGAACCCAATGCATAGGGAAGTTTTGATAGAGGATTGTATTAGTATCGGAATGTAGACGGTTGCAAGTAAACCATTCACTGAGAGTAGTTTTTTGAGTATTTTCGTTTTGCAAAATGTTACAAATATTATTCGAATCACAAAAGAAATGGTATTCCTCTAGCTAAATGTATTTGTAATCGTTGGATATTGGATTTATCATCATGAAGTTTGAATTCAAATATTTTCCAACATGCTTCAGAAGCAAAAATATATCGTGCATCCAAGTAGCTCTCAATCTCGTCTACATTTTGTACACCAATATTTTCTGCACCAAAATTCATTGGATACTAAACCATGCACAATTGTAAATTGGAGATGGGATGGTCCTTATATACATACTAATATAAATATTTTACAGCTGAAATTGTAGAGCAAACATCAACATTTATATGAGTATTATACTTGGAACTCAAGTAAGGATTGTCGCCCATTGATTACCAATATGTTACCATTTGAATTATTTGGTCTTCCATCCTGTTGACATCTGTACAAAGGATAACCAATTTTATCAATTGTAGTTACATGTATAAACTTTCTTGGATATCCCTTTCTACACTATTATCCATCCATCATGTAATGACTTCTTTGATTGAATACACCACATGGACCATGTATATTACATTTAGTGACAATGTGATAAAGATCTGGAAACCTTTCCTTATCAGGTAGCTTAGCACATGCCAGTCTATCATAATGTTGTGATTCTAGTGGCTTAAAGCATGACTCTAATATTAAGAGTGTGTGCGAACGAGGTAAATCTCTCTTTTGAAACTCTATCATGGATACATATCTAGCAACTTTACCAAATAGTTCTTTTTTGACTATCATATGTATCATATCCTTGTGTTTCAAATGTAAAACTCTAGTAGTCAAATCTGACCGATCATATGTAGATTTCCTATGCAACAAAGCATTTGTAATTTCAGAACACTTACAAAAACATGTCATGGTGATAAATAAATCATGTTTCCCTTTATTGCGCACAATTGCCATGACATCTTGATATAATTGGTACATGAATCTTGGTCCACCTATGAAGCTAGATGGTAACACTATTCTCCTACTTATAGCAATCCTAGTAACATTGTTATCCATTGCATCTAAACCATAGACCATATTTGCAAATTCCCTATACATTTCAACTTGCAAAGTCATTTGATTACGATGACACCAAGCTAATACACATTGCTTAATGCTACAATAAGAAACCACAATATATTGTTGCAGCAAGCGGCCACCATGCAATAGACATGCTCTTGTTGGCAGTAATATGAGAATCCACATATGCGTATAGAACTCTATTATGCTATCCATCCTCTCCATTTGGAAAGAGAAGAACATATAGCAATGGAATATATACATTGTGTAAGTTAGAAATGAAAATTAGCTTGCCTTGGCGAGTGCAAACTTGAATGTTACGATGATCGAGTGTGTCATCATCACCTTGTCCAGGAATGATTGCAACAACCTCACTTACAATACTTGGAATTGAATATTTTCTAGATGTGGATTGACTTTGAAAGATTGACATTCTTATTTCCACTGATGGATTGATTTGCAAGCTTACAAAAATTGCTATAAAGGCTTGTGCATAAACATTATGATCATGCATCATATGTTGAAGCTCCTCTAGTAAGTTTGATGGCAAAAGCCCAAGCAAAATCCCCATGTGATTCAATAACTCATGCTCAGTATTATAAATGTAAAGTTGTGTAAACTTTGGTATTTCTTGTCCATCCTCAATTGGTAGTAGGGAACCTATGCGGTGATATATTGATCCATGGACCAAAAAGGTGTATCCGTTCCCATTTTGAGGCGAAATCTTATCAAACTTTGCACCCATTGAAACAAAAACCAACACACTATTGTAAGTAAGCATTTTTTTTGAACTCTCTATTGTGTGGACGTGAGCCATCCAACAAATTATGTAGAGATTGTAGTGGTTGATGTAGGGGTGGTGTACTTAACTTTCTTTCTCTACAACAATGCTTTCCAACAAATGCTGAATGCATTCTTTTAGTTTCAAATTGCCACAACTCAACCATGCAATGCTCACAAGCCTTGAAAAGTGTAGCAACTATATGCAAGTCAAGTTTTTGGAAGAGCAATATCCAAATCAGGTGACATGTCATGGAGAATTGAACAAAATCCACCATTTTGAGGAAGAAATATAGGTTCTAGAATCTTGCGTTGGTGATCAAATATCTCCATATGTACAACTACAATATGAATAGCTGTGTTGCCTTCTTGAGCAAGGCTAGGTGGTTGCCTTCTTGAGCAAGGCTAGGAGAAATGGTGCACATAGCTTATAAGTGCACCTCTCTAAGATACGGATTAAGATTTTGGAGCCATCATCAGTGTTGTACTCAAGTAGATGGTTTATTGTGCCCGAGAAGAATGGTACATTGAGATTTATCCAAGACATGTAACCAGTTAATAAAGTGGCAATCAAAAATGTTGGTGCAAGTCTAGTGATCAATGAGTTTGCTAAGGCATTCACTGGTAGAGCGATTCATTCTTTGGGGGATCTATACTTAAGATTTGACTAGTCGAATTGGAAATGGAGAGTATGGATATCACTACATGAATATATTCAAACTTTGTAGTGTATATTATGAGTGTGATGAACAAGATCTTAAGGAATTATATAGCACTTGCAACACTTGAATTTGGAGCTTGGACGGCATATCCATCTCTATCTGTTGTACTACAATGCAAGGGTTGTAATTGTGTTCTAGCTCTTGCCCTCTATCTACTTTGCCCTAGTAGCATTGAGCATTTGTCTAGGCACACTCAATCCAACATTTGAAATATTTAGGCTTTGATTGTATTGTCGAGTTGTGCTAGGTATCTACACTTGAAAGGGTAGCAATTCATGAACACCAGATGTTGAGAGACCTACGGACCACTTATTGCTCATGTGTTTCGAACCGAGAGGCCATGGCTACCTCTCACATAGCCGACGTGCAATGCCTACCTTACGGGTGTATTGAGCTTACCTTGATGCTCGATCGAGTACCCTCCTCTTTCTTGCACACCGGTAGCTCCATGATCCTTGAGGCAAGCTCAAGCAACCTCAATCCCTCCCCATGAGCTTCATCCTCCATAGCCACGTGCGAGACAAGAGAAGAGAAGAGAGGAGGGGAAGATGAAGAGAAAAGATGGAGAGCTTCTTCTCCAAGATCCCTCACTCTCACTTGATCACTCCCTCACTCCCTCACACTCTCTCAATCCCTCTCTCAAGCACAAGCAAGAAGGCAAGAAACAAGAGAAGAAGAAGAAGAAGCTTTGGCCACACACAAGAATGAGCTTCTCATTCACTTTTCAACTTTATATACATGCCCTACTTTTCATGGGCGGTCATCCCCTTTTTTACATGGCCAGCCATTAGCCTAGGCCCATTTCTCATTTCCCACCATTCTAGTCTATCCTATTCCCAACTAATGCATAAAATTTGCACAGGAGTGAGCCTGGCGCTCTCTTACAAGGATTTGGGAGCGTTTTCACACTTAATGGTGCATTTTTTACTCTTTTACTCTCCTTGGGCGACTCTAAGACTTCTTGAGGGTCGTGCCCATGCTTTTAATTTTTTCCAGGGTCTGGTTACCGGTTAAGGTGCATTTTTCTTCTTTTTGTCCTGCGCCATTTGCTATTTCCTTTTTTCCATTTCCCGCTCCTCTGTGCTGCGGTAAACATTACCCCCCTCCTAGCCAAGTGCCAGTCCCATGGCACTGTGGTGGGAGGTAGTGGGATAGATGATGCTGTTGCGAGGTGGAACTGGTGGGTAGATGACAGTGCTGCTTGTGAATGAGAAGTGATGGGGTTTGATGACGATGACCAGGAGAGATTCCGGCGTGCCTTAGGCTCCATGAAGATACTTGGCATCTTTCACACTGTTGTGGTGCCCCTTTAGGTAGCCGGTTGTCCTTTGAGTATCCGAAACGCTTGAAGCAATAAGCAATCCCTTAGGAGGATGGTATTGGAGGGATTTATTCTGGAGAAACCCCCCGAATGCTGTTTGCCTTGAAAAGCTGTGGTTGTGGTTGAAGAGCCTTGTCTTTGAGTAGAAGGTCTTCAGGCTTGTGGAATCAATAAGCGATCCGTAGATCTTGAGGCGTTGGGCAAGGATCATTGGACGATGAGGTTCCAAGATCTATGCCAATGGAAGATCCATCACTGGGGTTTCCTTCTGCTTGATTCGGTTCAGTCATGGCAGCCACCATCAGTAGGCAGATGTTTGGCAACATGAAGTCTGTTGAGCCCTTTAGACCTTCGCAGTGAAGCTTCAAAGTTGTGGGAATGGAGTCATGTCCGTCTCATGGAAAAGTTCCTTGTCATTGGAGGATGTAGTGGATGATCTTCTTCAGCCACGCAGCCAGTTTTGGAAACACGAACATAACCTGCAAGAAAAGTTGTGCACTTCCTAGGGGGTGTGTTTGTCTCGTTGTGCAATGCATGGTGCCCGTGCCAGTGGGACTGGGAGATGGGTCTAACCTTGGGCAAGCCCTTGGTAATGTCCCACAGTTGAGGACCTAGTTCGTGCGTCATTGGAGGTGCGGTGCCAAACTTAGGGTGACAGGTCTAAAAGTCCTGCCCTTGATGTGCCGTAAGTGTGAAGTGGGGCAGGGGCTAGAGAGAACCCTAGATGCAGTGAGTGTGGTGTACAATAACAGTGAAGGGAGACTGCAAGCACATGTGAAGTGTCCTCCTTGTCAACCTGCTTAGTAGTAAATTCATCTTTCAGCTTTGCTATTTTTTCTCTTGTCCTGCTCTCCAGTCACCTTGTCTTTTTTTCCCTTTTTTTTTGGGATAAGAATGAGAGAGTACATTTGGCAAGGTATATCAAACCCATTTAATCACGGGGCGGGTCGCAGGCATTGTGATAAGAATTCGTGACTTTGTAGGTATTCTTTAATATCGGCTTTAGCTCTTAGAGGAGTGGTTGACAAGAAAGGGTGATTACACCTTGCAAAGCGAGTGTCACTCATATTTTCTAAAAGCTCTAGACAGAAGGAAGGAAGGAGAGTAGCCCGCATCATTAATCTAGTCATAGCTCTACTATCTATTCCTAGGTTAATATCAAAGAAGAGTGGGGGGAGATGGGCTTCCTCTACTGCAGGTTTTTGGAGTAGCATGAATTTGATAAGTTGAAGGTAATTACAAGTGGTCAAAAATGTTGGATCAGGGCAGGAAGAGAAATCTACAAGAAAACTGTTTATAGAGGGAAGTATATCCTCTAACCTAAACACTAAGCACTCCTTAGGGCTCCTAGCATTTACATTATATATTTTCGGGAAGTCACAATCCCCATGTAAGTCTCTATTATAGTCCACTCCATGCCTACGGGGGTAGGGCATGTAGATAGGATCATTGCGCTCTTCGGGGAGTGAACTACAAAAGGCGATCCACGCATCAAAATTGGTGTCCCAAATCCTCCTCCGCCATGGCCCTTTACTCCTGGCCCTTTACTCTTCAGGAACTCGATTTCGCTTATTAACCTGTTCTGTTCTTCTAGCTCCTGCCACGACTGGGGCTCCGTGGCATGTTCTTGTGGTATACTGGCTTCGCCTTCTTGAACCTTCTGGTTGAGCATTTCCACTTGAGCGAACCTTTGCTGTAGATCATTGTATTGCTGCATTAATAGCTTTAGACTCCTTTGTTCTGCCACCAGGTTCTTCTCCTCGTCTTCCAGCCTTTGTCTAAGGCGGCTTTCATTGTCCTGGGCTTCCTTCGTTTTTGCTGCTAGTTGGTCCTACAGGGCCTTTATTTCTCTTCGTTGGTCGGCTCCCTGCCTTGAGACTTCTAGCCTAAGGGCCGCTGACGTTTCTCTTTCTTTCTCTAGCTCCAGCAATGCCACTTTCTTCTCTTCTTTCGCCTTGTCCAGTTGTGTCAGTAGCTCGGCCACATATGCGTCATAGTCAGTGTCAGCAGGCATGGGAGTATGGGGCGTGGTGGTCGATGCCTCCAACCTTTGGCGTTTAGGGTCTTGCCGTGACTCTACATCTGTGACAGTGGGCCTTTTCAATCTGGTTTCTGGCACGATTTCGGCCACTTTGCTCACTAGCATTTGCACCATGTTCATGAGCTGTGCCGTGTCGAGGGGAAGTGTGGGTTGTGCGGTGGTTGCAGTCGTGGTTTCAGCCCCGTTGCAGGCACAAAAGAGGAAAGAAGTGGATGTATTAGGGACTTGCCCTTGCCTACAACCACTGGAGCTGCTTCCACACTTGCACTGGCTTCGGCTTTATGGCGGGGGCTTACGGGTTCGAGCTCTCCACCCCCGTGGGTCTCTTTCACAGATCTTCGTGTGGCCTCTACCAACTCGGCCAGTTCCTTCAGTCTCTGCTCTTCGGCTTCTTCTTACGCCCTTCTTTTCTTGTCCTCTTCTGCCTTCTTCGACTCCTCTCTTATCCTTGTAAGCTCCTCCTCCTCTTTCCCCCTTCTTTCTTCCTCAGCCCTCCTAGACTCTCTTTGAGCCCTCTTGATGTCAGCTCGTTCTTCTTTGCTTAATTTCTCTTTCCTTTCCTTCTGTCTCCTGTCCCCTTTCTTTAGTTCTTCGGGTTTGCTCGCTCGTGTAGGCGGCATCTCCTGCTCTCCCTTGTCACTTATCGTTCTTTCGCTTGATTCTCCTCCTTCATGGTGGGGTGGGCTCTGATGCGCAACTCGCTCCTCCATGACGCAAGTATCCTTTATTGCTTCATCTATGATGGCTGTCAAAATAACATTGTATCTGATTGTGGCTGCCTTTGAGGGAGGTTTCTTCCTTGTGGAGCGTGAGGTTGAGGCAGGGGATTCTCCTCCTGCTAGTGCTTCCGCTGGAGTGAGAAGGGCAGCTGAACTTTGAATGGTTTTCTGCACGAACCCGTTCTAGTCTACCTCAGGGACTCCTGCTGCAATGCTTTCTAACAGCGGGATCTCGATCTTGTTCATCAATGCATTGTACCTTTGGCCCGAGAAGAGTGTGTGGATCATCTTCGCTTGCAATTTCACTGATGGATCCGAGATGTCAGCCAAGCTGATTCCATCCACTGTGTGCACCTCTTCTTTCTTTACCCCCAGCATGGAGTAAACATCCCTTCTCGGTCGCCTCTCTTTCTTAGGTATGAGCCCCAAGGCCTTCTGTACAATTGCCGCATTGAGGGGCACTTCAATTCTTCTTTCCTACTCCCCTGTCCTGACTGTGACAGTGCCACAGTTCTTGCTCTTGTCGAAGTTCCTCAGAAAGTCCACACACATGCCGTAATCCACAGCTTGCCCTACCTTTTCCACATACTTGTGGAAGTGGCATCTGTCCACCAAGTCTTTGATTGCAGGTTCCTCCATGATGACCTCATCTAGATTTAGCGTGTGCTTGAAGGTGAATTGACTGAATCCTCATGTCTCGGCGCTGATGCCGAACTTGGTCATCTCTTCTTCAGAAAATGGGAGTTTGCCCCCTTTGTCTTGTCCTTCCATGGTGGTTACCTGTCAACACACCATGCCAACATTATTGCTTAAAAATCGGCTTATTTCTAATCAAAACTCAATTTTGAGAGAAAAATGTATGTGTCCAAAATTGGTATACTTGCTTAGAGGCTTGAATTTTAGAGACATGCCCACAGCAGTGATTGCTATTGTTTTCCCTTGCAGTATTCTTCTATTGAAACTTAATTAATCATAACATTCTGCTAGATAGCATGACTCTCATTCCGCTTTGCTCTTGCTCACATTGCTCCCCCCGTCTTGGATCTTTCAAGGAATCCTTCCTAGGATTAGCACGGGAAGGACAAGGCAAACGCTGTTTCTCGTGGGTTGACTTACTTAGCCAATAACCAATCATAGAAGCTTGGATTGTATTCGAGTTGGGCATGACAATCAAGAGCAGATGGTTGGATGGAGACTTGGGATATGTAGGTCAAGACATCGTGAAAGAGATCTCCAGTATTAAGGCGGGTGGCAACATGTAATTCCTGTTCTGTGAGGAATTGGTCAATGTAGGGGTGAGCAAGCACCTGGTCGTCTAAATGCTGGTTACGTGCGATGGCCAAAACCCTAAACTATATAGGTGCCACATAAGTAGGGTCATATTCAATGGTTTTAACGGCCCTGCGTTGCTCAGCATTGGTCATTATCCGGCAACATTTTTTCTCCCATTGGATTCTCAGAGTAAACCACTGCTGCAAGAACGTGGAAGGCGAGCTTGCCATCTGTGTGAGCTCTTGCAACTCGTGTTCAGGAACAAAATGAGGAGGCTTACGATATGAAGTGATTAGTCTTCTGAGGGCAGCTTGTTCCTTTGAGATTTCGTCGTTTGCTATCATTTCGGCAACAATTTTGGGGAATTTAGTGGTCATAAGTTCGTATTCTTCCCAAGTGCATGGTAATGCACGAACCTCCGAAGCAAGTGTTTTGTCAAGAAGACCTAGGTCTAGCCTCTCATAACTTCTAGCGAAGGTAGTGAAAGTTCTGTCCAACATCTGGATGGAGGTTATTAAGTCATCCCCAGAAGTCGCAGCGAGGTCTTTAGCCAAGGAAAGGAAAGGTCGTACTGTGTAGGAAGGTTTAAGACCTGCTGGTGGTAATGGTGCAAATGGACTCGATAGCGGCGACTCCATCATTGGTGTCACAGGTGTGGCTGTGCACTCCGAAGCACTGTGAGGTGCTGTAGGAAGCCCTAAGGGCATGGGAGTTGTGCTGGGTTCTGAGTGAGCAATCATGGGGGTGTTAAAATTCTCCGAATTAGGTAGGTCTAAGGCTTGTGGCATTTGCTTTGGTCGATAGATGAGCTGGGGCTTACTAGCCACAGTGAGCAATGGTTTGCTGACTATGTCTTGGGTACCATGTGTGCAAGCCTCCCTCGGCGCTGGGGTGAGATTGCTTATAGATGAGGTTTTAAACTTGCCATTTTTAGGCACCCAAATCTAGGGGTTTCCCTCGTAGTATCCTTGTGTTCGCAAGAGATCTTTGGGGATCCATCGTGGCATGATTGTATGTATACGTTGATAGCGTTTAGACTGCCTCTTAGGCCGTGACGGTTGATGATTTTGGCGTTTAGGATCACGCTTGGGCGGTCTACCCGGATGTGGTTTTTGCCGTTTTGGCACCCATATAAACTTGGACTTCTTGGCCTTGTGAGTACTCTTGGTGGGTTTGGGCTTAGGGTCGAGAGCCTGGCACGGGGCCTTAGTTTTCTTATGTTTAGACTTGGGATGGAGCGTGGTCGTAGGGGTTTCTACCGGTGGCTTCGTAATGGTGGAGGAATCATGACAACCCTTGCTGAAAGTCGTCACTATACACACATTGCCGATAGCAAGATGAATGCGGTTTAGGTTGTAATCCACATTACAGTTTGTTTGCTTCTTGAAAGTGCGACCCAATAGTGACACATTACCAGCTCCTTTAATGTCAGGCAACACATGGAAGAAAGCTGGTAAACTTTCAGACTCGATGGAAACGACTACCTTGCACTTCCCTAGGAGTGAATAAGCAGTACCCCCAAACGGGGTGAGTTTGGCATTAGTGGGCTGTAGTTTCGGTTGACCAATGCGTGTCCAATGGTCATGCGTCAAGATGTTGTAGTCAGCACCTTCATCAATCAAGGCATCGAAAGAATACGTCACTCCTGTTGTGACTGTGATTCGCAGGTATGCCGGTGCCACTGCTTCTTCGTCCTAATCTGTAAGGTCGGTTGTAGTAGCCATGCACACGTTCATTGGGGGTTCTAGCATGGGTGGCTCATGTAATGGATGGGAAGGAGGATAGTACTTCTTCATGCGGTTGCCATTAAAAAAGCCTATTCCTTCACCTTCAAGTGTCTCCAACTCAACATTTCTTGTTCTACCAATCATGCGTACCCTGAAAGGCCCTAGCCCCCGAAACTTCATCTCTGTTTATGTCCTTTTACAGAATATAGTAGAACAAGGTCCCCTTGTTCAAAGTCTCGTTGTTTGACATGCTTGTCAAACCACATCTTTCGTCGAGCCTTCTCACAAATCAGAGAGTGAGTGGCGAGGAGTCGAGTCTCCGTTAGGCGTTCTAGCTCCACTAAGCGATTGGTCCAAGCCTCTCTTCCCTCCCAATGCTCTGGATTGCTAGTCTTAAGCTAGGGATGAAGAATTCTAAGGGCAAAATGACTTCAGTTCCATATGTCAGCCTAAAAGGCGTCTGTCCTACCGTCGTTTTATAAGCTGTGCGATAGGCCCAGAAAAGGCCGCCATTAGCTTATTATCCCAATCACTTCTTGAAGTAGACACGACCTTTGTAAGCACATTGACTAGGATTTTATTTGTGGATTCGGCTTGGCCGTTAGACTGAGGGTAATAGGGAGAGGACTTCCGATGCATTATTAGGAAGGTAGAGAGCAGGTGGGCAATCACTTCATTAATGAAGTGTGTGCCTTGGTCGCTTACAAGTTCGATTGGACAGCCAAACCGTGAAATGACCTGCTCCCACAAGAACTTTGCAGTGGTCCTAGCATCATTCTTCTTCGGGCTCGTGCCTCTACCCACTTCGTTAGATAGTCGGTTGCCACTATAATGTAGCGAGCTTGGGAATATTGTGCCGCAGGACTGATCGGTCCAATAAAATCGATACCCCATTTTTCAAAGGGTTGTCGGGCTATGACAAGGGTCAACTCCATCTTGTCTTTTTGCACAGCCACTTTGGTCCGTTGGCACTCATTGCAGTGCTTTACGAATTTAGCTGCATCACGGAAGAGGGTGGGCCACCATAGTTGGGATTGTAGCACCTTTCGGGCTGTCATGTCCCCGCTAAAGTGTCCTGTAGCGATTTCGCCATGCGCTTCATTCAATGCATCGTGCATCTCGTGCTCACACACGCATCTGCACAATAAACCGTCTTGTCCCAACCTGTAGAGTTGGCCGGCTTTCAGTTGGTATGGTTGAATTTTCAAGATAAGTCTTTTCAGCCTGGCCTTCTCAATGGGTTGCTCAGGTAGTCCGTTTTCTAGCACTTGCACTATGTCATCGGCCCAGTACGGCCTTAGATCAGCTTTAAATAATTCTCTCTCGCTAGACAGGTTAAAGAGATGAGCATTCGGCAAATCGTCAGGTATGCCTTGTCCAGTGGCTTCTCCTGTGGGTATGCGGGACATGTGGTCAGCCATGTAATGCTGCTTTCCTTTGCGTACAACCACAGAGAAGTCAAACTCCAGTAGAAGGAGTAACCATCTAGCTATGCGTACTGTAGCACAAGGCTTGTTCACAAGATACAGCAAGGCTTGATGGTCAACAAAGAAGACAAAGGGAGTGGCCAACAGGTAATGCCTAAATTTCTTTACCGCAAATACCATGGCCAACCCCTCCCTTTCCGTCGTGGAATAGTTAATCTCGGTCTCTATGAGCTG
Source organism: Lygodium microphyllum (assembly GCF_053477565.2). Classification (NCBI taxonomy): domain Eukaryota; kingdom Viridiplantae; phylum Streptophyta; class Polypodiopsida; order Schizaeales; family Lygodiaceae; genus Lygodium; species Lygodium microphyllum. The sequence continues at coordinate 26,771,423 of NC_141144.1, read as the reverse complement.
CATGCTGGCAAAACTCATCGGGTAATCCAAGTTATGTTCACCAGGCTGGCATAGCATGGCTCCAATAGCGAACTTAGAGGCGTCTATGTATACATGAAACATTAGGTTCCAGTCTAGGGCTTGTAAGATTGGTGCAGTCGTAAGAGCCTTTTTCAACTCCTCATATGTGTGCTGGCATTCCTCTGTCCACTCGAACGCTATTAATAGCTTGTACAATGGTCTAGCAATTAGAGCATAATTTAGTACAAAGCGTCGATAATATCCAGTGTGTCCTAAGAAGCACTGAACTCCCTTGTAGTTATCGGGTGGCGGTAAGTCAACAACGACTCTGACTTTGGAAAATTCAGTGGCAATGCCGTTCCTTGACACTACGTGCCCTAAGATGCATCTGTGTTTCACCCAGAATTGGCACTTTAAGGGGTTCAACGAGAGGTGGTACAACCTACACCTTTCAAAGACAGCTCTCAATTTCTCCAAGTGTTCGGCCCAACTAGAGTGTAAGCATAAGTCGTCTACAAACACTTCCAGTTTGCAACTAAGCATGTCCTTAAAGATAGTGCACATTAGGCGTTGAAAAGTTGCAGGTGTGTTCATTAGCCCAAAGGCATGACAATGTAGGCGAACACACCCCATTCCGTGGTGAAGGCAGTCTTGTGCCTGTCGTCGGGGTGCACTTGCACTTGATTATAGGCTGAGAAACCATCCAGAAAACTGTAGGCTTCTCTACTTGCTACCCTTTCAAGCATGTGCTCGGTGTAGGGTAAAGGATAGTTATCCCTCTTCGTAGCGGCATTCACTTTCTTGTAGTTCACGCACACTCGGATTTTTCCGTTTTTCTTCATGAAAATCACGATAGGTGATACCCAGTCCGTGTGCTCGATCTCATATATGAATCCTGCCCTCACGAGTTTATTGATCTCCTCTTTTACTGCATGGGCGTGCTTGGGATTCATGGGGTAAGGTCGTTGATTCGTTGGCACTGCATCCGGGACCATTGGGATATTATGAGTCACGACCCTAGGGTCGACTTCCTTAAGTTCGTCCAGGTAAATACGTCAATGTACTTTTGCAAGAGCGCAACGAGTTTGGTCTCCTCATCCTCCGTCAAATCATCTGCAATGAAATCTGGTCTTGGCTTTTCACCTTCCCTAGCTAAGTTAACTTCCTTGACCTTGGCGGGTCCCTTGATCGGTTCACTAGTCCGACCTTGTCTTTTTGCACCTAGCAGAATCACCACCCTGTCACCCTTTTTAAATTTTGTAAACCATTTGGGTAGATCCTGCGGTTTCTTTTGCCTTTTTGCCTTTGAGTCCCTTGCTTGCTTCCTGGCCTCCTCTTTTAGCCTCCTGCGCCTCAGGTGGACTGGCAAGTCTCCCTTGGTGTGTTTGACCTTAGAGGGTTGCAGTATCTCGGGATCACTCTCAGTGATCACTTCCGAATCTGAGTTAAACTCGCACCCCTCACTTGAGGAAGGTGTTTCCCTAGGGGGTCGTAGTTCAGTGGGTGCATCCGTCTTGAGCACTGGGATTACCCATGGTTGTGCTACTCCGGCTTGCTTGAAATCCACAGCTCCTATGAGTTCTAACCAGGATCTGTCACACTCCATCCACATGACTCCTTTTTCGTTTCGACTGGTCCCTTCTTTCCTAGGCCTCGAGTTTGCCCTGATTTGTTCTATCGCTTTTCCTTCCGTGTCGTACTCTATTGTGTCTATCTCTTCTTCACTCTCTTCTCCTGTAGAGTGACAGTCCTCATACTCATCATCCGAGTCCTATCCCTCTCACTGCTCATCGTCCCCTAAGATTCCTTATTCAATCTCCTTGTCATCAGTAACTAAAGCCAAGTTATATAACAAATTCAGGTCGTGGACCTTGGTCCACTTCCATTCTGGTTTAGCTAAAAGATCATGTAGAGGTTTCAAGTTAGCAGCCAAATTGCCGTCCAATTTATTGGTCAGGTACTCTACAATTTCCTGAAGCTCTAATTTGTTGTTGGGGATGTGGGACGAGGCTGGTTTTCCCGGGTTGAGTGAGCTCCCTGTCATCATGCAAAGTGGCACAACTGGCTCCTCAGTTGGCATGGTTGCGGCTTTAGCAGCCTGCCGATATGGTTCTTCCTCATCCGAGAACGGTAGGTCAATGGTTGCCAAAATGTGCATCCAATCCCTCTCATCCTCAAGGCAATGAATATATTTAGCGATCCATAGGGTTTGGTCGTTTGAGTATTGCCTTTCAGCATAGCCGAGATGGCAGCTAGGTCAACAGGTGTCGTCTTCCAAGTGTCCATCTCTACCCTTACTGCACTAGTTCTATTCCCTTCTATGACACGCGCATTTCTCATCCAAGGTCGGCCTAATAGTATGTTGTAATCCACTCCCTTCATGACAATCAAGTTTACGGAAAATTGCACACCGGCAATCTTTATTGGCCAATTCTTTAAGACCTCGAATGGTCTTACCTTCATTCCGTTTGCTAACGTGACGTTAAACCTGGCAGTCTCTACAGGAGGGTTTCCCCATGCCTCCAAGACTGCATGGTTTAGTACGCTAACACCTGCGCCTGTGTCTACAATTCCTTTTCGTGTCATATCTCCTAAGGCTAGGACGGGCAAAACTGCGTGCATTTCAGTGCCTTCCCAAAAAGCATTGATGTGCAAAGACTTAGGATTTGAGTGTAGAGTTAGACTTGGGATCTGTGTAACTGCATCATGATCTTGCGGATCAGCACCCACAAGTCTTGTGTGTCCCTCAATCAAATCTTTTAACTCATGCCACAAGGAATGATTCTGCCTAAGTAGATCTTCCAAGCTTAGAGTTACTGGAGTGGACAACAAGGTTGTTAGGAGGTTACTGGGCTCTTGTCTTCCTCTGAGGCTAGCAGTTCTAGGCCATGCGCTCTGTTCGCCCTGGTAAGTTCCCCCCCGGCCTTGCTGCTGAGTCGTTCCCAGTGGTGCAGGTATGCTCGCAGCCTGTGGTTTTGAGGGTGAGACTAGTGTGCTCACACTGGAGAAGTCGTCCATAGGATCTTCCAATATGGGTTCAGCATCCTTGAGGCGCTTTTGGGCGTCCTTGATCCACTCCTTGACCTTGGCTATAGCCTCGAGTTGCCGTTTGGGGTGGGGATATTCCCCTACCTTGGCACTCCCTAGCTCAGCTGTCTTAGGAGCTCAGGTTTCTGCCTCTGCGTCTGTGACCTTTCCCGTTACTAGCGTAGTCGCTTCCTCGATTTTAAGGGTTATCTTTGCATCGATTCCGTCTCTTTCGGCTTTTCTTCCCTATTGAGGTTGTGTCAAGGTTACTTGGCCCTGGCAAGGAGATGCCTGCTTGTTTCATTTGAGCTCGCATGATAGCATGTAGTGGGATGGGCATATCCTCACTACCAAAGGTTTCCACTCCAAAGAGCCCCAAAGGCACCGATGGCATGTTGGCAGATCTGGTTGATGGCTTCTGCCTAGGACAGTCAAGAAACAGATGTGTGATTGCACACTCTGTGCATCGGAGATCTGCTTTGTCCTTGTTAGCTTGTTCTCGTTTTGGGCAGCGTGATGAAATGTGGCCTGGGTGGCCGCAAGTCTAGCATGTGACTGGATCCTGGCTAGGCCCTCCAAAGCCTCTGCCTCTTCCTCTTCCTAAAGCCATCACCCGCACTCACCGATAGTCCTGGCTGATAGTCCATCAGGACTAGGTTGCCCTCCTCGTCATAGGATATGTACGGGTTGACGTATGTTTCTTCCTCATTAGGCTCCTCCACAAAGTGAACAGGAGCATCGGTAGATGGATGGGTTACAAAAGGCCCTGGTGGCCTGGGTATACCAGTTGGGTTCATCTCCAGTCTAGGCACGGTAGGTCTTGAGTCAGTCGGTGCTGGAAGAGCTAATTGGGCTCCCCTGCCAAAGAAATTAGGTGGCCTATTACCTAAGTATGGAGGGTTGTACTGCTGCGTGTATGGGAATCTCCTCTACATTCTGCAATGCATTGCATCATGCCCGAATCTACCGCAATTTGAGCACGGCCGAGATCTAGGATTTTGGCACTCAACTGGGAGGTGATTGCCGCCGCAATATACACATTGTACATGCGATCTCACAAGCCTCCTCATGAGCTCTTGCAACCGTGCAATCTCCATTCTCATCTCTGCCATCCCTTGGTCGTGGTCTACACTCTTTCCCTTATCCTGCACACTAGCAGTTGTTTTTTGCCTCGAAGTGGTTGATCTCTCAGGGTCCCTCTGGCTTGTACTATCTCGGTTGGTAGTCCTCATGCTACGTTCCCTGAGTTGATCATCTACGTGTATTGCCTCCTTGAAGAATCGAGCTAGCACGTCTCATTGCAAGGTGGAGTTACTAGCCAAGGCCTTGTAGAGCTCCTCACTTCGAATCCCGTTCATGAACACTGTAGACACTGCCCTCTCGGTAGGTCACTCATTGGTGGCAGGGATTCTCTTGTAGAGGCTACGCACCTGAGTGACGTAATCCCTAACGTCTTCGTTCTCCCTTTGACTGATATTCATCAACCTAATGATGAGGTTATCCGAATACCCTGCCTCCAAAAACCTCTTGATGAAGAGGCCCTTAAGGCGAACAAAGTTCGTACGTTCTGCGTCATCTAGACTAGAATACCAGGTCCTCCCCTTATCGCCTAAGCACAGGCCGAAAGCTTGAGCTCAGTGTGCAGGGTCAGTAAGACCGTTTGCCTCACATACTTGTTCAAACCGCTCCATGAAGCTGTACAGGTCACTGTTAGGCTCGTATCTAGCTGCTATGTACAGCGCTCACAACCTCCCTCCTTATGCATCTGGGCAAGCCAACTTCCCACCACCAAGCCTCCATGTGCCACTAGCCATAGGAAATACAACACCCTCCTCGGCCTCCACCTATCCCATAGGCGGCACCAGAAAGTCCGTCGGAAGGGCTCCGTGGTGCTATGCTCCACCCAATGCTTGCTACACGACGGGGCCCAGGCCATATCCTCCTACATCAGTACATGTCTGCCAATCATGGCAATGTACTCTAGGAACCTAGGTGGCTTCTTGGCGACCGTAGAGGCTGGCCATATCCACTCTCCTGGATCCCACTCCAGCTCATCAAGTGGCCTACCCTCCCAGATTCAAAGGCGCCACTCCCTGAGCTCCTTCCAGAAAACATAGGGGTCCAGTCGCCAAGTCTTCCCCTAAAGGCCCACCATCCGAATCCTCCTCCACAAAAGGGCGGCAATCCCCTCATCCTCCTGCCCTCTATCTAAAGGGTTAGACGTCCCCCCTCTTGAACGGCGTAGAAAGTCCCCTGCGGGGCACCACCCACTCTACTTGCCACCTGAAGGGGGATGCCTTCTATTGAAAACCTAGGTGCCCATACCTCCCCAGGCTCTATCGGCTCTCGTATCGAGGGAGCAAGCCACTCTGTAGGTATTGCTGCTTCTATCTCCCTTCTCCCCAACTCCAGCCTGATACTTGCAGCAACACCTCCTCGTCCGCCATCCTATACACCTCATGCCATGTCTTAACGGTACGAGCCGGACCGGCCTCCCACCCAACCCACTAGCTAGTTGTTTTGCTACGATGGGGATTCTAGCCTGCCCTTTAGCCCCTTGCACGACTCCCAATCCCAATAGTAGCGCAGTAGGGTAGTAGCGCTCTGTTCAACGGACGTATTGTCCAAGAGTCGCTTTGCTACCAATTCGCTCAATGTCATGTCAGCCTTTGCTGCCCGTTCCCTCTCTACATTCAGTCCAGATTTGGCCCTTCTAGCTAGGTCTAGCACTTGTCTAGCCTCGTACATATCTACGTCTTGATGTAGCCTTCTAGCCCTTTGCTCATGGTTGTAGGCAATTATGCCTTCTAGCGCTCTCTTGATTGCTCTTCTCTCTTCTTCCAGGTTTTGCTACCACTTCCTCTATAGGTCTGCCCTGGATCACGGTCCTAGTGAGTTGATCATAGTTGTGGACCAATTCCTGGACTGAGGTTGGAAATTCTCCTAAGTCTAATTGGTCCTCTCCTTGTTTGCCTCTTGATCCCGACATTATTTCTGCTTCCAGCTCCACGAGGTTGTCAATAAATCCAAGCAGCTTCGGTAGCGTCCAATCCTCTATATTGTTGCTTTCCATGTCTTCATGTCTTCTCCAGGTCCTACTAGTAGTGCACTCAGGCACTTGTCTAAGTCTTGGGGTCTTCTCCTACTAGTGGGTTCCTTAATGTTATTAGATATCCTGATATGTTCCTTGTTATTTGAAGGCAGCTGCAATCCTTATTCACATGTTGTGCTTAGTGCTTTCGTGGTGCTTGGTGCTTGGTGCGAAAACAGGCTTTTCTCTTTTCTTGCCATGCAGACTTAGTGGAACATAAGAGTGAAGTGCCGATGCAGAAAGTGTTTAATGCGAACTCCACCTTGTTTCCCTCCACATTCCCAGCCTAATTTGAGTTCTCAACTCGGTTCCCGTCTATTCTATGGTTTTTTTACAGGTCTCTGCTGCGTTTTCTGTTCTGCTCTAAGTTCGATTGGTCTCTGAGGTTCTAATGGTCAAACTGGGTCTTGGGGGTGTTTAGGGTTGCGTCCTGGGGGTCAGGTCTATGGCAGGGTCAACTAAAGATCCTTATCTTTTCCTTCTGGCAGGATGGTCTGATTCTGGGAATCGGATAGCACTGGTCCGACTCTAGGATTCGGACGGTCCAATTCTTGCAGTCGGATAGGTTTGGTCCGACTCTAGTAGTCAGATGGGGTTGGTCCGATTCTGGGACTCGTCCGATCCTGGTGATCCAATTTTGGGAATCGGACTAGGAGGGTGGTCCTATTTTCAAAGTGGTCTGATTATGGACTGGTCCGAGTCTGGTCCGAGTCTCCGACTATAATGGCCCGACTATGATGGTCCGACTCTGGTGGGTAGTCCAAGTGCCACGTGGCACATCCGATCGGGTTGTCTGATTCTGAGAATCAAACGGTCCGACCCGAGGACTTGGGTGGTCTGATTCTGGGAATCAGACCACTCGAGTTGGTCCGACTGCGTCTGCGACGGGCGCGATTCCAACGCGTTTGGATCCCTCTTGATGTCTGCTGCACACAATCACTACAGACTTCCCATATCTGATTAGAGTACTATTAAGAAACACCAGACTCACTTGGAGCAGCACAAATCGATGGCACCCAGAATTGTGATAGCGCTCCCTCTTCCTATCAACCAGAAGCTCTCTCTCTCTCTCTCTCTCTCTCACAAAGCTAACCAGTAAAATGAGGTTTGCCCTAGCCTCCCAAGCCTCTTAAGGTCCTTTCCTAGCACTGCAAAACCTTACGGCCAGTTCTCTTTCCCTGTTTCACCCAGAAACTTGAATCTGGTCCCCTGTTTCCCTGTTTCCAGCAGCAGCCAAAACCTCTGTTTTCTCTTTTCTTAACCTAATCTAACCTTAATCTAGTGCAACCAAAATGAAAAACAGAAATGCAGAATGGTAGTCCTAAACTAATGCTTCCAACAAACCCAAATACTTACTTGTTTCACGGATTAAACCCTCCTAAATCTCCTAGTTATCTCGAGCACCAGTTGAGGCTGCAAACCCTACTTCTATGCTCGATTTGATGCGCGCAGCGCTCAAGGCTCGATTCCATCTGTCCCGGCAATGGAACCAAAATGGAGGGGAGCTTCGAGCTCTACCTCGAGACCTACGGACCACTTATTGCT